>NC_084738.1:1064803-1077303 GCF_033978785.1 Entelurus aequoreus
GTTTGCATTATTTGTTTCAGCATTGCACTTTGGAGATGGTCCCTCAGCTCTTTGACAGCTTTGGCTCTTTTTCAGATCAGCAGACAGACTCTAAGTCTTTCTTATTTACAGTTTATATAAAAGTTTCTCATTTCTATTCAGACTTCCATATATATTTAATTTCCTTAACGGCTTGCCATAAAATATATATATAAATATATTATATACAAGCCAAATTATCCCGATCCAGATATTACTTTGATTCAAGTAATCAAGTAATATTTCCAGGGCTTGAATTTACAACCATTTTAGTCACATATGTGCCCAAAATGTAATCTGTGCAACTTCAAAATATTTTGGAACGAACAATTATTGTATTGTGAGCTAAAGTGGTGGCATTAGCCTCTATGTTGTGAATGAATAACATAGAGGCTAATGCCATGACTTTCATTGTGTTTCAGTGTATCTTGAAGGATCATGCAAGTCATTGTTTCTTGTTGATGCTGTAAACAAAATGTCACTGTGCAAACCCATGTTTGTTGTTGTACTGAATACAGATTGAAAATAAACCGACTGAAATAATAATAATAACAATGATTAATTTCTAAGTCTTTGTTAGCCGTTTGTGAAGTTTTGTGCTCGTGCGCTACGTTCGCTCGCATCCTGTGCATCTCCTGGGGGCTAAGCCCCCCTTGTCCTTAAAAGCTAGTGACGCCCCTGGTGTGTCATGAGATATACATTGAATTGAGATGACTTAAAGGAAACTAAATGACCTCAAATATACCTACAAATGAGGCATAATGATGCAATATGTACATATAGCTATTAGCTAGCCTAAATAGCATGTTAGCATCGATTAGCTTACAGTCATGCAGTGACCAAATATGTCGGATTAGCACTCCACACAAGTCAATAACATCAACAAAACTCACCTTTGTGCATTCATGCACAACGTTAAAAGTTTGGTGGACAAAATGAGACAGAAAAAGAAGTGGCATAAAACACGTCCTGGAAAGTCGGAGAAAGTTATACATGTAAACAAACTACGGTGAGTTCAAGGACCGCCAAAATTAGTAGGACAAAACGGCGCTCGCCAAATACTCGAATCAGTGAAGCATGTTTAATATAAACAGTGTGCTTTATAACAATTAGGGAGGTTTGTGTCATGTTTGTCCTCCTACAGAAACCATATTAAAAAATTTATTTTTCATACATTTTTGAAAAAGCTCCAGAGAGCCACTAGGGCGGCGCTAAAGAGCCGCATGCAGCTCTTTAGCTAACCCCTGAGTTAGTCCAACTAATTTTTAGCAAATAAAGCCAAAATGAAATTATTGCAATAACTAAGCGAAATTTATTTACATTTGTCAGACTAATTTTCTAACAAATACAGCTCAAATTAAATGATTTGGGTTACTAAGCGAAATTGATTTATATGTGCCCAACTCAAAATTGATTGGAAATTAAGCAAGCTAAAAATCACCCTTGGTCCCATAAAAACACATCAGACAACACCTGGTTGGTATTATACGATTCAAAGCATTTCCCTTCAAATTACATAACGAAAAACAATACATTTTCCAGCTAACAGAGTTTGTAAAGTTTGGATTTTGTGCAAAATTTTAAATAGAAAGAGAGCTTCAAGCACACCTGCGAAGTGAAAACCATTGCAGGTGACTACCTCTTGAAGCTCATCGAGAGAATGCCAAGAGTGTGCGAAAAAGTAATCAGAGCAAAGGGTGGCTATTTTGAAGAAACTTGAATACAAAACATGTTTTCAGTTATTTCACCTTTTTTTGTTAAGTACATAACTCCACATGTGTTCATTCATAGTTTTGATGCCTTCAGTGACAATCTACCATGTAAATAGTCATGAAAATAAAGAAAACACATTGAATGAGGAGAAGGTGTGTACAAACTTTTGGCCTGTACTGTTTGCACAAGTAATTTGGGAAAAATTAGACTTAGATTGGTGAAATCTAGTTTTAGGCTTGGACTGGTCAGATCTAGTCTTAGAATTAGATTGGTCAGATCTAGTCTTAGACTTAGATTGGTCAGATCTAGTCTTAGACTTAGATTGGTAATCAAAGGGGTTTGATTGTAATCAAAAAGGTTAACCAACGAACGAGATTTCTCTACAGAATCTCCTCTCTGGTCAACAAAAGCACCTTGAAGATTCTGGCGGGAACTCTCGTTCAACCCTTTTTCGATTATGCATGCACCTCCTGGTACCCTAGCACCTCCAAAACCCTCAAATCTAAACTCCAAGCATCTCAGAACAAGCTAGTCAGGTTACTGCTAGACCTCCACCCCAGATCCCACCTCACTCCTACCCACTTCTCTAAAGTGGGCTGGCTCAAGGTGGAGGACAGAGTTAAACAACTTGCACTGAGCCTAGTCTATAAAATCCGCTACACCTCCCTGATACCGAAGTACATGTCAAACTACTTCCTTAACGTAAATGACCGCCATAACCACAACACCAGGGGGAGCTCCACTAACCACGTTAAACCCAGATTCCGAACTAACAAAGGTCTTAACTCATTCTCTTTCTATGCCACATCAATGTGGAATGCGCTCCCAACAGGTATAAAAGAAAGGGCATCTCTATCCTCCTTCAAAACCGCAATAAAAGTTCACCTCCAGGCAGCTACAACCCTAAACTAACACCCTCCCCGGATTGCTAATAATCAAATGTAAACAATCAAATGCAGATACTTTTTCTTTTTCTTATGCCTTCTGATCTCTCTCTCTCTCTCTCTCTCTCTCTCTCTCTCTCTCTCTCTCTCTCTCTATGTCCACTACTTGATGTCCACCCCCCCCCCCCAACCCCCCCCCCCTTCCACACCCCTGATTGTAAATAATGTAAATAATTCAATGTGATTATCTTGTGTGATGACTGTATTATGATGATAGTATATATGATAGTATATATCTGTATCATGAATCAATTTAAGTGGACCCCGACTTAAACAAGTTGAAAAACTTATTCGGGTGTTACCATTTAGTGGTCAATTGTACGGAATATGTACTTCACTGTGCAACCTACTAATAAAAGTCTCAATCAATCAATCAATGGTCAGATCTAGTCTTAGACTTGTATTGAGCAGATCTAGCCTTAGACTTGGATTGGTCAGTACTAGTCTTAGACTTAGATTGGGCAGATCTTGTCTTAGACATAGATTGGGCAGATCTAGCCTTAGACTTAGATTGGTCAGTACTAGTCTTAGATTTAGAATGGTGAGATCTAGTTTTAGACTTGGATTGGTCAGATCTAGTCTTAGACTTGGATTGGTCAGATCTAGTTTTAGACTTAGATTGGTGAGATCTAGTTTTAGACTTGGAAAGGTCAGATATAGTCTTAGACTTAAATTAGTCAGATCTAGTCTTAGACTTGGATTGGTCAGATCTAGTCTTTGACTTAGATTGGTCAGATCTAGTCCTAGACTTAGATTGGTTAGATCTAGTCTTAGACTTAGATTGGTCAGATCTAGTCTTAGACTTGGATTGGTCAGATCTAGTCTTAGACTTAGATTGGTGAGATCTAGTCTTAGACTTAGATTGGTCAGATCTAGTCTTAGACTTAGTTTGGGCAGATCTAGCCTTAGAATTAGATTGGTCAGATCTAGTCTTAGACTTAGATTGGTGAGATCTAGTTTTAGATTGCTCAGCGGCCTAGTGGTTAGAGTGTCCGCCCTGAGATCGGTAGGTCGTGAGTTCAAACCCCGGCCGAGTCATACCAATGACTATAAAAATGGGACCCATTACCTCCCTGCTTGGCACTCAGCATCAAGGGTTGGAATTGGGGGTTAAATCACCAAAAATTATTCCCGGGCGCGGCCACCGCTGCTGCTACCTAGTGAGCCTCTACTTAGCGAGACGCTACCTAGCGAGCCTCTACTTAGCGAGACGCTACCTAGAGAAACTCTACTTAGCGAGCCTCTACTTAGCGAGACGCTACCTAGCGAGCCTCTACCTATCGAACCGCTACCTGTAGCAAACCGCAACCTAAAGCAAGCCACTACCTAGCTACCTATAGCGAGCCTCTATCTACCGAGACGCTACCTGTAGCAAACCGCAACCTATAGCAAGCCACTACCTAGCGAGCCTCTACCTATCGAACCGCTACCTGTAGCAAACCGCAACCTATAGCAAGCCACTACCTAGCTACCTAGCGAGCCTCTACTTAGCGAGCTTCTACCTATTGAACCGCTACCTGTAGCAAGCCGCAACCTATAGCAAGCCACTACCGAGCTACCTAGCGAGCCTCTACTTAGCGAGCTGCTACCTAGCGAGCCTCTACTTAGCGAGCCGCTACCTATCGAACTGCTACCTGCAGCAAACCGCAACCTATAGCAAGCCACTACCTAGCTACCTAGCGAGCTGCTATCTAGCGAGCCTCTACTTAGAGAGCCTCTACTTAGCGAGACGCTACCTAGCAAGCCTCTACTTAGCGAGCCTCTACTTAGCGAGCTGCTACCTATCGTAGCAAGCCGCAACCTATAGCAAGCCACTACCGAGCTACCTAGCGAGCCTTTACTTAGCGAGCCGCTACCAAGCAAGCCGCATCCTGGCAAGCTGCTACCTATCTGTGTTTTGCGCCATTGTTTTTTATGAAAAGTTTAATATTTTATTCAAATTTCACATTTTGCAGATTATTTTTACATTTGTACTACAATTAAAACATTTTCTACTGCTTTTACCTAGCAAGCCGCTACCTATCGAACCAATACCTACAGCGAGTTGCTACCTATAGCAAGCTGCTACGTATAGCCAGTCGCTACTTATAGCAAGCTGCTACCCATAACAAGCGCTACCTAGCGAGCCTCTACTTAGTGAGACGCTACCTTGCGAGCCTCTACTTAGCGAGCCTCTACTTAACGAGCTGCTACCTAGGGAGCCGCTACTTATCGAAATGCTACCTATAGCAAGCCGCAACCTATAGCTAGCCACTACCGAGTTACCTAGTGAGCCTCTACTTAGCGAGCCGCTACCTAGCAAGCCTCTACTTAGCGAGACGCTATCTAGCGAGCCTCTACTTAGCGAGCCTCTACTTAGCGAGCTGCTACTTAGCGAGCCGCTAACTATCGAACCGCTACCTGTAGCAAGCCGCAACCTATAGCAAGCCACTACCTAGCTACCTAGCGAGCCTCTACTTAGTGAGCCGCTACCTAGCGAGCCTCTACTTAGCGAGACGCTACCTAGTGAGCCTCTACTTAACGAGCCTCTACTTAGCGAGACACTGCCTAGCGAGCCTCTACTTAGCGAGACGCTGCCTACCGAGCCTCTACTTAGCGAGCCTCTACTTAGCGAGCTGCTACCTAGAGAGCCGCTACCTATCGAAATGCTACCTATAGCAAGCCGCAACCTATAGCTAGCCACTACCGAGTTACCTAGCGAGCCTCTACTTAGCGAGCCGCTACCTAGCAAGCCTCTACTTAGCGAGATGCTACCTAGCGAGCCTCTACTTAGCGAGCTGCTACCTAGCGAGCCGCTAACTATCGAACCGCTACCTGTAGCAAGCCGCAACCTATAGCAAGCCACTACCTAGCTACCTAGCGAGCCTCTACTTAGCGAGCCGCTACCTAGCGAGCCTCTACTTAGCGAGACGCTACCTAGTGAGCCTCTACTTAACGAGCCTCTACTTAGCGAGCCGCTACCTATCGAACCGCTACCTGTAGCAAACCGCAATCTATAGCAAGCCACAACCTAGCTACCTAGCGAGCCGCTACCCAGAGAGCCTCTACTTAGCGAGCCTCTACTTAGCGAGACGCTGCCTAGCGAGCCTCTACTTAGCGAGCCTCTACTTAGCGAGACGCTGCCTACTGAGCCTCTACTTAGCGAGCCTCTACTTAGCGAGCCGCTACCTAGCGAGCCGCTACCTATCGAACCGCTACCTGTAGCAAGCCACAACCTGTAGCAAGCCACTACCTAGCTACCTAGCGAGCCTTTAATTAGCGAGATGCTACCAAGCAAGCCGCATCCTGGCGAGCTGCTACCTAGCTGTGTTTTGCGCCATTGTTTTTTATGAAAAGTTTAATATTTTATTCAAATTTCACATTTTGCAGATTATTTTTACATTTGTACTACAATTTTAAAAAATGTCAAAATGGGATGAGTGAGCACCTCCCTATTTGTCATTAACGTTGAGAAGTTATTCTGCTGTTATATGTACGGTAATAATAACAACAGTGAGGAGGACCTACATGGAAAATTGTATTGAAATATGTATGAGCCAATATGACACAGAGACTAAGTGACTCAAATATTGTTTGAATTTAATAGAATTTGATAAACTGCTAACAAATTAAGCATTTAGATGATTCTAGGCCAATGAAATGTCAGGTGATCCATCAATCCAAAATAATATCAACTGCATAGCAACAGTTTGTAATTGGCTGCTCCTGGTTCAAGGCACACACTTGACTAGCCTCTAACAATCGTCTTGTACGAACCTGTTGAGGATGCTAATGCGTTGTCAAGGTCATGTAAAATGGACAGGATATGACAGGAGGTCACTGCAGCCCCCCCACCCATTTAAAATCGTGACTCACTCGCCCACCTGTGCCACAGTCCTTGAACGGCCATTAAACACGGTGCCAGCTTCATTTGAAAACCATTTACAGTGAAAGGAGCCCACAAAGTCAAGACAATCGCCATCCTTTGGGAAATATCTAACCTTCTGCTCCGCACCCTCGGCTCTGATACTTCCCCCCACGGACAGATGTGTCACATCCATTTTACACAGCGACAGTTCAGGGGCTAACGCTAGCTGACAAGTAAAGTGATGCGGAGCGACACCTCATCCAGGCACGCTGTAACTACGGTTCATACTCATAAAACTTCTTCACGCTTCTTCGACGAACAAAAAGTCCATACAGATATTTTTTTTTACCGTTACAGTCCACTTGTATTGATCTAGCACAGGGGTCGGCAACCAAAAACGTTGATAGAGCCATATTGAACCAAAAATACAAAAAACTAATCTGTCTGGAGCCGCAAAAAATTTAAAGTCTTATACATTATACATATATATATATATATATATATATATATATATATATATATATATATATATATATATATATATATATATATATATATATATATATATATATATATATATATATACTGTATTTATAAGTGTTATAATGAAGACAACACATGACGTAAGTGTCTATATTAGCTATATTAGCCTACTATTAAAATGACTTTAAAAGTCTTATATATGTGTTATAATGAAGACAACACATGACGTAAGTGTCTCTATTATCTATATTAGCCTACTATTAAAATGACTTTAAAAGTCTTATATGAGTGTTATAATGAAGACAACACATGACGTAAGTGTCTATATTAGCTATATTAGCCTACTATCAAAATGACTTTAAAAGTCTTATATAAGTGTTATAATGAAGACAACACATGACGTAAGTGTCTATATTACTATCAAAATGACTTTAAAAGTCTTATATATGTGTTATAATGAAGACAACACATGACGTAAGTGTCTCTATTAGCTATATTAGCCTACTATCAAAATAACTTTAAAAGTCTTATATAAGTGTTATAATGAAGGCAACACATGACGTAAGTGTCTATATTAGCTATAATAGCCTACTATCAAAATGACTTTAAAAGTCTTATATAAGTGTTATAATGAAGACAACACATGACGTAAGTGTCTATATTAGCTATATTAGCCTACTATTAAAATGACTTTAAAAGTCTTATATAAGTGTTATAATGAAGACAACACATGACGCAAGTGTCTATATTAGCTATAATAGCCTACTATGAAAATGACTTTAAAAGTCTTGTATAAGTGTTATAATGAAGACAACACATGACGTAAGTGTCTATATTACTATCAAAATGACTTTAAAAGTCTTATATATGTGTTATAATGAAGACAACACATGACGTAAGTGTCTCTATTAGCTATATTAGCCTACTATCAAAATAACTTTAAAAGTCTTATATAAGTGTTATAATGAAGGCAACACATGACGTAAGTGTCTATATTAGCTATAATAGCCTACTATCAAAATGACTTTAAAAGTCTTATATAAGTGTTATAATGAAGACAACACATGACGTAAGTGTCCATATTAGCTATATTAGCCTACTATCAAAATGACTTTAAAAGTCTTATATAAGTGTTATAATGAAGACAACACATGACGTAAGTGTCTATATTAGCTATATTAGCCTACTATTAAAATGACTTTAAAAGTCTTATATAAGTGTTATAATGAAGACAACACATGACGTAAGTGTCTATATTAGCTATATTAGCCTACTATCAAAATGACTTTAAAAGTCTTATATAAGTGTTATAATGAAGACAACACATGACGTAAGTGTCTATATTAGCTATATTAGCCTACTATTAAAATGACTTTAAAAGTCTTATATAAGTGTTATAATGAAGACAACACATGACGCAAGTGTCTATATTAGCTATAATAGCCTACTATGAAAATGACTTTAAAAGTCTTATATAAGTGTTATAATGAAGACAACACATGACGTAAGTGTCTATATTAGCTATATTAGCCTACTATTAAAATGACTTTAAAAGTCTTATATAAGTGTTATAATGAAGACAACACATGACGCAAGTGTCTATATTAGCTATAATAGCCTACTATGAAAATGACTTTAAAAGTCTTATATAAGTGTTATAATGAAGACAACACATGACGTAAGTGTCTATATTACTATCAAAATGACTTTAAAAGTCTTATATGTGTGTTATAATGAAGACAACACATGACGTAAGTGTCTCTATTAGCTATATTAGCCTACTATCAAAATAACTTTAAAAGTCTTATATAAGTGTTATAATGAAGGCAACACATGACGTAAGTGTCTATATTAGCTATAATAGCCTACTATCAAAATGACTTTAAAAGTCTTATATAAGTGTTATAATGAAGACAACACATGACGTAAGTGTCTATATTAGCTATATTAGCCTACTATCAAAATGACTTTAAAAGTCTTATATAAGTGTTATAATGAAGACAACACATGACGTAAGTGTCTATATTAGCTATATTAGCCTACTATTAAAATGACTTTAAAAGTCTTATATAAGTGTTATAATGAAGACAACACATGACGTAAGTGTCTATATTAGCTATATTAGCCTACTATCAAAATGACTTTAAAAGTCTTATATAAGTGTTATAATGAAGACAACACATGACGTAAGTGTCTATATTAGCTATATTAGCCTACTATTAAAATGACTTTAAAAGTCTTATATAAGTGTTATAATGAAGACAACACATGACGCAAGTGTCTATATTAGCTATAATAGCCTACTATCAAAATGACTTTAAAAGTCTTATATAAGTGTTATAATGAAGACAACACATGACGTAAGTGTCTATATTACTATCAAAATGACTTTAAAAGTCTTATATATGTGTTATAATGAAGACAACACATGACGTAAGTGTCTCTATTAGCTATATTAGCCTACTATCAAAATAACTTTAAAAGTCTTATATAAGTGTTATAATGAAGGCAACACATGACGTAAGTGTCTATATTAGCTATAATAGCCTACTATCAAAATGACTTTAAAAGTCTTATATAAGTGTTATAATGAAGACAAGACATGACGTAAGTGTCTATATTAGCTATATTAGCCTACTATCAAAATGACTTTAAAAGTCTTATATAAGTGTTATAATGAAGACAACACATGACGTAAGTGTCTATATTAGCTATATTAGCCTACTATTAAAATGACTTTAAAAGTCTTATATAAGTGTTATAATGAAGACAACACATGACGTAAGTGTCTATATTAGCTATATTAGCCTACTATCAAAATGACTTTAAAAGTCTTATATAAGTGTTATAATGAAGACAACACATGACGTAAGTGTCTATATTAGCTATATTAGCCTACTATTAAAATGACTTTAAAAGTCTTATATAAGTGTTATAATGAAGACAACACATGACGCAAGTGTCTATATTAGCTATAATAGCCTACTATCAAAATGACTTTAAAAGTCTTATATAAGTGTTATAATGAAGACAACACATGACGTAAGTGTCTATATTACTATCAAAATGACTTTAAAAGTCTTATATATGTGTTATAATGAAGACAACACATGACGTAAGTGTCTCTATTAGCTATATTAGCCTACTATCAAAATAACTTTAAAAGTCTTATATAAGTGTTATAATGAAGGCAACACATGACGTAAGTGTCTATATTAGCTATAATAGCCTACTATCAAAATGACTGTGTCGCAGGCTGAAGCAAATCTTTGTTGACAGAAATGTTGAAATTTAATATTTATTCTACACATTTTTACAACATTAGGAACCATTAGTAAATCAGAGGCTACTCAGAAGTTGAGATAACTCCTGGAAAGGACTGACTTAGAATGGCCAAATGTATAGATGTGTGAGTCCAAGTTAAGGGAAACGGTAGGCTGTCTTCTTATAATGGATTTATTACAATCTTTGGCAAGCTGGGTAATGTTTGCTGTGGTCTGGAACAACATGGCACACAAACAACTACCCGAAATGTTTAATGAGACATGCAAAACTAAATTATATACAAAGAGGATACAATTAAAGCATATTAAATGAGCTCAAATAATGCCTACAAACAAGGGATAATGATGCAATATGTACATACAGCTAGCCTAAATAGCATGTTAGCATTGATTAGCACTGACCAAATATGCCTGATTAGCACACCAACAAGTCAATAACATCAACAAAGCTCACCTTTGGGCATTCACGCACAGTATAAAACTTTTGGTGGACAAAATTACACAAGGAAGGAGTGGAAGATTTTACATGTAAACAAACTGTTGCGTCACAGTCCACACTATGGTGAGTTCAACAACCGCCGATATTAGTAGGTAAATGAGCTCAAATATACGTAGCAATGAGGCATAATGATGCAATATGTACATACAGCTAGCCTAAATATCATGTTAGCATTGATTAACTTGCAGTCATGCACTCACCAAATATGCCTGATTAGCACTCCAACAGGTCAATAACATCAACAAAGCGCACCTTTGTGCGTTCACGCACAGTATAAAACTTTTGGTGGACAAAATTAGATCTTTTTTTTTTTACATGTAAACAAACTGTTGCGTCTCAGTCCACACTATGGTGGGTTCAAGAACCGCCGAAATTAGCAGGACAAAACGGTGTTCACCAAATACTCTCATCAGTGACGCATACACACAGACATATTAAACAGTGGGCTTTCTAACAATCGGGAAGGTTTGTGTCATGTTTGTCCTTAAACAAAAAACATACTAAAACAAAAAAATTATTTTTCAATAATTTTTAAAAAAAATGCTCAGAGGAACCACTGGGGCGGCACTAGCTCGAGAGCCGCGGGTTGCTGACCGCCAATCTAGCAGGAGCTTTACTGCCACTTAAAGGACTGGAGTGGAACAGCATGTCATAATTTAAGGCCAAATTAGTGAATATTGTTATTAAAGTGAATCAAGTATTTTTCTAAATCAACATGTCAAGTACCCCAAGCCCTAAGGTAAATTCCTTAAATCAATTAAGTGTATGATAGCCAGCAACACGTTGACGACAAGGTAAGTCAGCTATCTGTAAGGCAGCAAAGAAAAAATAAATGAAAGCGAGGAGAAAGTCTAAAAGGTTTTCCATTCCCCCCAACTTAGCGAACAAATGTACTGTTGCCGCTCCCTTGATTCTCCCGTGAGATCATCCCGACGCAAAAAACGCCCAATCATCTGTTACTCTGATCTACAGTGAGATAAAGAGGCACAGAGAAAACCAGGGAGGCCGGAAAAAGGAAGGAAGGAAGGAAGGAAGGCGGCCGAGGGTTAGAAATATGTCTTTTACTATCACTTTACTTAACTCACACTCACACACTTTACTCTTCAGAGGCGATGGACGAGCAAGATGGACCGACCTAAACCAAATCTGTGTTTTCAGAGTGAGAAAGCATGTGTTGTGATTGGGGACAAAGCATGGTAGGGTGGAGAGTGGGACAGGGGGCTCAGGCGCCAAATGTTGTGGGGAGCAACATTTCCACAAAAAATATACATACTTTAGTGGAAAAAGTAGTGGTCTACTATTAATGGCAAAATATGAGTTGTAATCGGAGGCATTGGATAGTAGGGGGGCAAGTAGGGCGGGCTCACATGCCAATTTTTATAAACATATACATATATACATACATATACATACAGTATATATATATATATATATATATATATATATATATATATATATATATATATATATATATATATACACATACATATATACATATATGTGTATATATATGTATATATATACATCTATCTATGTATGTATGTATGTATGTATCTATCTATCTATCTATCTATCTATGTATCAAAGTTTATTTATATAGCCCTTAATCACAAGTGTCTCAAAGGGCTGCACAAGCCATATATGTACTGTATATGTGTGTGTATATATATGTATATATATACTGTATGTGTATATATATACATATATTAGGG
>NC_084738.1:1082303-1134803 GCF_033978785.1 Entelurus aequoreus
ACTAATTTTGCCTTAGTTACGTCAGCGGATATCCCCATTTGGTAAGTTTACCCGAAGAGTTTTACGCGAGTCCGTCATTTTAATTAAGTTGTAGTCCAAAGTTGTAGTCAAAAAAGTTCCTTCTTTTTCTCTATCCTTTTGCTGTGGGGCTGACTGGCTCATACATGCACATGCATCGTCCGCTGTTGCCATTTCTAATACAAAGTAGTGCATAATTCTAACGTATGTACAGTACAGGCCAAAAGTTTGGACACACCTTCTCATTTCAATGTGTTTTCTTTATTTTCATGACTATTTACATTGTAGATTGTCACTGAAGGCATCAAAACTATGACACCTGTGAAGTAAAAACCCTTTCAGGTGACTACCTCTTTAAGCTCATCGAGAGTATGCCAAGAGTGTGCAAAGCAGTGATCAGAGCAAAGGGTGGCTATTTTGAAGAAACTAGAATATAAAACATGCTTTCTGTTATTTCACCTTTTTTTGTTAAGTGCATAACTCCACATGTGTTCATTCATAGTTTTGATGCCTTCAGTGACAATCTACACTGTAAATAGTCATGAAAATAAAGAAAACCCATTGAATGAGATGGTGCGTCCAAACTTTTGGCCTGTACTCTGTCAGTAAACTCCCTTTATCGGCTGAAAACTACAATGTGGCTGACGTGATGGAGGTGCATTTGAAAGGGGCTTGGCCTGGAGGACTCCGGTACATTATTAAGACACAAATCTGCACATTCTGAAAAGACTGTCAGAAAGCGACTTGAAGATGATCTGTAAAACATAATCTATGCAACATTTTGACCAAAGAACCACAATTACATGTTATGTAGACCAGTGGTCCCCAGCCTTTTTGTACTTGTGGACCGGTCAATGCTTGAAAATTTGTCCCACGGACCGGTGGGAGGGAGGGGTAGTAAAAAAATAAAAAAATTTTTTTTTTTTTTTTTTTTTTTTTTTTGTCATAAAGAAATACAATCATGTGTGCTTACGGACTGTATTCCTGCTGACTGTATTGATTTATATTGATATATAATGTGTATATTGTGTTTTTTAAGTTGATTTATTTTATTTTTTTAATAAATAAATAAATTTAAAAGAATTTAATTTCTTGTGCGGCCGCGGCCCGGTACCAATCGGTCCACGGACCGGTACCGGCCCGGTGGTTGGGGACCACTGATGTACACCACAAGAAAGTGTTTTAAATGTAGAAAAAAATATATATACTGTATATATAATATGAACTCTTTTTTTAACTCTGGGCGGTGGCTCAGATGGTAGAGCGGCCGTGCCAGCAAACTTGAGGGTTCCGGGTTCGATCCCAGCCTCCGCCATCCTAGTCACTGTGTCCTTTGGGCAAGACACTTTAAATACCGCCCTTTAAATAGACCCCCCTTTTAGACCAGTTGATCTGCCGTCTCTTTTCTGCGTGGACAGGTTATCAGGTGACCACAGATGTTGCGCTAGCTTGTCAAAGTCAGGACCCGGGGTGAACCACTCATCTGTGCATCAGTTGGGGATGATTCAAGATGATCTCCTGCTGGCCCCACTAAGGACTGGATTCTCACACCATTAGCTAGATCCACTCGACGTCCATTGCACTGGTCGCCCAGTGTTATATGGTGATATTTGAGTATACGTTCTCACGCAGTTGCTTTTAGCTGCGGGCATTACACTACAGGCTCTTCTCACTCTTTCTAGTCTCTCCTTCTCACAGAGACATAAAACAAGCGCACCTTCTTACATACGTCACATACGCAAACGCCCTCGCGGAGCAGAGAGGTAGCGGCATGGGTAACGTTAGCTGTGGTGCGAATGATAATAAGAGAGAAAGAAGGTGCAAATCTGGTAACAAATGAAGGAAGAATTAATTCCCAAGAAAAACAGCTGGGGGTCCATCGTCTGGCGGTGGTTTGGCTTCAAGCGGGAAGATGTCGAACAGACAACCGTAATTTGTAAAGTGTGGGGCAAAAGCGTTGCAACAAAAAGTAGCATTACTGCTAATATGTAGCATCATCTGAAAAGTCACCCGCTAGAGCAGGGGTGTCAAACTCAAATACAGAGTGGGCCAAAATTTTAAACTGAACAAAGCCGCGGGCCAAGGTTGAACAAATTAACCTTTTAACAGGGACCCAAGCAAGTTTTGCATTGAATATTGAACAAGCAAGGCGTATATAACTTTATAGTGACATGCAAAATTGAGTTTCAAATAATAATAATAATAATTAAAAAATATCAATGGCATATCAAATACAATTTCAATAAAAATTGAATGCCTCTTTTTTATTTGCAGCCTTCTGAGGTAAACATCAACATTAACTTTTTCCAAAGGCTAATAAATTTGAAAATAAAATAACAATGAATAAACCAACCATTCTGGACTTTAAACTGCTCAGTTTGCAACACACTGATCTAATCTGATGTGCCCAAGCCAGATACCTGCCATCTTTTTTTGGATGCTAGTTCATTAATGTCGGGGCTCAGGCTTTGAGCTGAGGCAACCTTCATTATCGAACGAAGGTGTTCATCAGTCATTATATCTCGTAGTCCACCCGGATCACAGTCTTGGGGGCGTGCCTTAAAGGCACCGCCTTTAACGTCCTCTACGAGCTGTCGTCACGTCCGCTTTTCATCCATTCTAACAACGTGCCGGCCCAGTCACAAGATATGTGCGGCTTCTGTACGCACATATGAATGCCACGCATACTTGATCAACAGCGATACAGGTAGAGAATGAAGAGTGCTTAAAACGCCGCATGTCAACATCTCCGTTCGGTGCCACACCCACAAAATGCCGAGGCAACCATTTCCACATCAACACCGTATGAAAAAAATAGTCAACAACAGAAGGAGATAACGTCCGCAGGAACCTACCACATAGCGAAGGACATACACTATTTGATTTCCTATTATGCAGCTCATTTTTATTTGACAGTTATTGAAATATCTTGTGTGACATCATGCACAAAAGTGCACTTTATTTGTTTTAAACTATTGTAGTAGCGTTCTGTACAAAAAGTGCACTTTAATTTAGTGTTGTTTTGATATGTCATCTTAGTGACATCATGCACAAAAGTGCACTCATAGCTTGTTTTAAAAAGTCTCTGACAATCTTGCACTTTCTGTTTTGGAAATGACATGAATGTTTGTGCCACTGCTTAATAACTGTTTAATAAATACAGTTTTGGTCAATTGACTTAGTTGTGATTTCCCTCTCTGCATGAAAGTTTAAAATGAGCATATATTAATGCAGTATGAACAAGAATGTTTGAATGTAGACACATAGAATCATCATACTGCTGTGATTATATGCATCAAGTGTTCATTCAAGGCTAAGGCAAAATATCGAGATATATATGGTGTATCGTGACATGGCCTAAAAATATTGAGATATTAAAAAAAGACCATATCGCCCAGCCCCACTTCTTCCTACTCTTTTCCAAACATGCTGAATAGAGAAACTGGAAATTGTGATGTATCATGTTGCATGCATGCATGTTCCAAATAAACTCAAACTCAACTCAAGTGCACGATGGCAAGACCTCTCATTACATGAGAATCTTAAAAGGCACTTCTTGGTTTGCGTGATGTTCGGCTACTTTTTGTTTTTTAGCAAGTTCAAGTTCAAGTTCAAGTTTATTATTCTTCGGTCAATCGTCAACAAAATAAACAAAACAGTTGTACGTTCATAAATTGAAAATGAAAATGTTGCAGACCGATGTCCAAGTCAGTCCGAATTTAAACTGATTCGACAACGTTGTCAACTGTCCAGTGTTTAACGAGATGGTTGTTGTGTAAATAACTTACCGTATTTTTCGGAGTATAAATCGCTCCGGAGTATAAGTCACACCGGCCGAAAATGCATAATGAAGAAGGAAAAAAACATATGTAAGTCGCACTGGAGTATAAGTCGCATTTTTTGGGGAAATGTATTTGATAAAACCCAACACCAAGAATGGACATTTGAAAGACAATTTAAAATAAATAAAGAATAGTGAACAACAGGCTCAATAGGTGTACGTTATATGAGGCATAAATAACCAACTGAGAACGTGTCTGGTATGTTAACGTAACATATTATGGTAAGAGTCATTCAAATAACTATAACATATAGAACATGCTATACGTTTACCAAACAATCTGTCACTCCTAATCGCTAAATCCCATGAAATCTTATACGTCTAGTCTCTTACGTGAATGAGCTAAATAATATTATTTGATATTTTACGGTAATGTGTTAATAATTTCACACATAAGTTGCTCCTGAGTATAAGTCGCACCCCCGGCCAAACTATGAAAAAAACTGTGACTTATAGTCCGAAAAATACGGTAGCTTCTTCTCTCATGACGAGCAATCATTCCGCTCAGTGTCTTGACATACCGTATTTTCCCCACTATAAAGCGCACCTAAAAACCTGCAATTTTCTCAAAAGCTGACAGTGCGCCTTATAATCCGGTGCGCCTTATACACTGCAAAAAGTCAGTGTTCAAAAACAAGGGAAAAAAATACAAAAATGAGTGGTATTTTATTTGAACTAAGCAAAATTATCTGCCAATAGAACAAGAAAATTCGGCTTGTCAAGACTTTGCAAAACAAGTAAAATTAGCTAACCTCAATGAACCCAAAAATACCTTAAAATAAGTATATTCTCACTGATAACAAGTGCACTTTTCTTGGTAAAAAAAAAAAAAAGAGATCTTTTTGCTCAATATGTTGAAAAATGTTCTTAAATTAAGTAAATGACATAATGATATGCGCTCGGCATCATGATTTTAGTAAGAATTATTACTTTAAAAAAGTAGTTTTATACTTGTGAGTGTTGATGACACAGCTTTGCAACAGTTGATATTTTAGTTTCAAGCATGTTTTACTCAATATAGGTCATCAAATCTCAGCAACAAGCTGTAATATCTTACTGAGATCATTTAGGACCAAAACCCTTAAAACAAGTAAAACACTCTAACATAAAATCTGCTTAGTGAGAAGAATTATCTTATCAGACACAAAATAAGCAAATATCACCCTTATTTGAGATATTTAATCTTACTTAGATTTCAGTTTTTGCAGTGTATGTGATATAAATGTTGCACTACATGTTATACCTTGCTGTTGTTAATAGATAAACAAAACACCACGTCACTGACTTTACCTCGGGGAAAATAATAAAACAGCTGTTTGTTCATTTTGGGAGTGAACAGAGTTGTCAGAACGCTGGTTTGTCATCTATTAATAAAGTTTGACTGACCTATCTGACTGTTTTGTTAACATTCCCTTTAGCGCAGCTCCATCTAATGCAGGGGTGTCCAAAGTGCGGCCCGGGGGCCATTTGCGGCCTGCAGCTAATTGTTTACCGGCCCGCCACACATTCCGGAAATGCTAATGCAAAAATAAAAAATAACATTACAAAAAGTGGAATGAGATGAAATCTAACGAGACAAAGTTGCAACGTTGACACAAAGCTGTCATGCAGGCTGGTTTTTTTTCTTTTGTCTTTCTTTCTTTCTTTTTTTTTGCCATTTCTACAAAAAAAATAATAATAATGACAAAAAATCCATGTTATAATGAATTATTTTCAAGGCTCCAATTACTTCAAATATTTCACTTTAAAATGTTTTATGTGGTAAATATTGCATATATTGTGTAGTTGCCATATAAAAACATCAACGTTTTCTTTGACAAAAGCGCATAATAGTTCAAACGTAAAAAATCGACAGATATATCTGAAGTTGATCTCGTAACTTAAGTGTTGAAAGTAAAAGAAAAACCTAATAAAAACGTGTCACTTTATGAGTGGGGCACCTTTCGGATCCCAAATATATTTAGTGGTATTTTATTTATCTTTTCACTGTGATTACTCAAAAATATTAAAGAATTAAAATCAAAGGTGTCCTGCATTATTGATCTTTTAGGGCTCTAATTACTAATTACTGCATATTTCAGTTTTACTATAAAAAAACAAAGTTGTTTTTGACAGAAAAGCCATAAAACCTTTTTATTTTTTATTACTTTATATCAACTTGAAGTTTACTGTAAGCGTTAAATAATAACAAAAAAATAATAATTTGACTTATTTTTAACATTTTAATGACTGAGACCCTTTATGGTCCCCTGGACTCCTAAAGGTAAAATAAATTAAAAAATCCATATATTTTGTTATGGTTTGAAAATGAAAAATATCAAAATGGCCCCCGCATGCTTTAATTTTTCCGTGTGCGGCCCTCAGTGGAAAAAGTTTGGACACCCCTGATCTAATGGATGCATAACGTAACCCTAGCCTCTACTGTAGCGTCTATTCCATGCGCCTTATAATGCGGTGCGCCTTATATATGAACAAAGTTTTAAAATAGGCCATTCATTGAAGGTGCGCCTTATAATCCGGTGCGCCTAATAGTGCGGAAAATACGGTATATCATCACTCAAGCGTCGGCACCCGTTTTTCTTTTTTTTCTTTTCTTTTATTGCTCCATTCCCCGCAGTGTTCAAGCCTCCAAGACCAAATTCGATTAGTTGCCATGGTTGCTGGAAACGTGCAACACGGAACTCACGCAGTTGATAACTTGAGTGAGGGCGTGTTTATGCATGATGAGTTTGTTGAGCACGGGGGACGTGTCACGGGGTCGTCTGTCTCATCAAGAGCAAGAAGGCAATGGATGAAGTAATAAAAATGTCCGGTACTCACCGTTAAGCATTGCATATTCTCAGGGCGGTTGGTCTCAGGAGCAGCACCATGGTTTGACAGCACAGCCTCTGAAATGTAGACAAAAGAATCTCGGGCTGACACTGTTCCTTTGGAGCACATCGCAGCCACAAAACACCCTTCTGGATGGAGGCGAAAGTCCAAAAGTAGTTCTGAGAGCCCATAAAGAGTCCCTCAGATCGAGTAATTACGGTGAGCAATGGTTGGAATGGTGTCGCATGGACTGGGGTTTGAACTTCAGAGCACACTTATGAAGAAGAAGAAGAAGAGAGAGAAAAAAACACAGGCGTTTGGTAAAATCCCACAAGATGCAAGGATATCACAAAAGTGCCCAAGAGAGGAGGAGTGCAAGGGAGAACAAGTGAGAGGGAAGAGGAGGAGGAGGAGGAGGAGGGAAGAAGAAGAGAAAAGGAACTCCTCTCTCTCTCTATTATCCGCCCGTCACCGGGCTCCAGGGAGGGTCGCCATGGTTACAGGGACTCCCGCCTCAGTGTCCTTTTTCAACTATGGCTCAGAAAGGCAGCATTCAGCACGCGGGGTGACACAATGTGGATTTTCTCCCCCCCCCCCCCCCCCCCCACATCGCCCCCCAATTCCTATTCCTCCATGTTTACAGCTCATCTAATCACTTTGGATCTTCTCCAAAAGTTCATTCCCTGAAAAGTCAACTCAAAACCATCTTGCCTGCAATGCCAGGCCCCTTTCCTGCCACGCCCCATCTAATTATATATTATTCACGTTATGATGAAACACCTGCACAGGCACTGAGAGGATTTATAGTTGCATTAGTTCTTTTTTTAGCATATATAAAACATGTATTATAAGTACATTATAGATAACAATTACATTAATTCATGCATTAAATACATAATGTTTTGTAATATACATAACATTTTGTTATTGATCAATTAAATAGAAATAATTTTCACTTGCACTTTCATAAGGAAATACATTTTTTATTTTCTCATATATTTTATATTAAATTTTATTAAAAATAACTTAAAGTATAAATATATTATAGGTAGAAATTATATTGGTGCTTTCAATAAGAAATTAATTCAATTATGTATAGTATATATGACATTGTATTATAAATACATTTAATATAAAAATTATATTTGTAATTTACCTAGGAAAATAAATTAATGAATGTTTCTTAAGATGTACATAATTGTATTAAATGATAATAAATGTAATTATGAACGAATTATAGGAATGTTTTGGTGTTTTCATTAATGAAATACATTCGTTCATGTATGATAATATGAAATTATATTATAAATACATTAAATAATAAACTGGAATAACTAGTTTTATAAGGAAAATAAATATGTTTTTAATAAGATGTATACAATTATATTATGAATAGATGTAAATAGGAATAATAATATTAGGAATTATTGTGTTTGGCACTTTCAGTAAGAAAACTAATTTATTAGTATTTTAATAATATTTCAAGAACATGCAATAAATCATGAATGTTTATGAATATGAAACTGTTTTATAAATAAATGTAATGATATATAAACTATAGGAATACTTATTTGTACCTTGCTTAGGAAAATAAATTACCATTTTACAAGTTTTTATTGTGAATAAATCAAAATTATGAATAGATTAGAGGAAGGATTTTTTATTTGCATTTGTATAAAAAAAAAACGTTTAAAAATGTATCAATGTTACATGAATAAATTCTATAAAATATTATAAACACATTTTCATTAGCAAATAAATAAACGCTGATTTATAAAATAAATACATTGTTGGATTAAAATATGATTAAAAATAGGAAGGATTTGTATTTACACTTTCATTAAAAAACATTTTATAATATATTTAATGTTGTAAGTACATTCAATTATAAATTAACTAGTGTAAATACATCATAATAGTCATGAAGTATAGTATGATAGCATAGTTAATTATTGAGTTTGTTGGGGTTTTTTTATGATTAATTGCTGCATTAAATTGAACAAATATAACAGCACTACAAAAGGAGAGTATTTGTATTTTTTTTGTACAGCTTGTATGAGTTTGTTTTAACTGCTATACAGAAATGCTTTAAAATATTTAGATGAAAAAAGTAACAAAAACAAATATATATGTTCCATATTTTGTTCAGAGTTTCTTATTTTCTCCATCACTGCTACACGTTTGTGTTAAAACACCAAAGCACTAAAAAAGAAAAAACAAAAAGGACACACAATCCTTACAGATGGTCACGTTTGACTTTGGAGGTAACAATGCACTACAAAACCCAAAACCAGTGAAGTTTGCACATTGTGTAAATCGTAAATAAAAAAAGATTTACAATGAATTGTAAATCCTATTCAACCTATATTCAATCGGATAGACTAAAACTAAACTTTTATATTTTTTGCAAATATTAGCTCATTTGGAATTTGATGCCTGCAAAATGTTTCAAAAAAGCTGGCACGAGTGGCAAAAAAGACTGAGAAAGTTGAAGAATGCTCATCAAACACTTATTTGGAACATCCCACGGGTGAACAGGCTAATTGGGAACAGGTGGGTGCCATGATTGGGTATAAAAGCAGCTTCCATGAAATGCTCAGTCATTCACAAACAAGGATGGGGCGAGGGTCACCACTTTGTGAACAAATGCGTGAGCAAATTGTCGAACAGTTTAAGAACAACATTTCTCAACGAGCTATTGCAAGGAATTTAGGGATTTCACCATCTAAGGTCTGTAATATCATCAAAAGGTTCAGAGAATCTGGAGAAATCACTGCACGTAACATTGAATGAACGTGGACTTGGATCCCTCAGGCGGTACTGCATCAAAAATTGACATCGGTGTGTAAAGGATATCACCACAAGGGCTCAGGAACACTTCAGAAAACAACTGTCAGTAACTACAGTTCGTCGTTACATCTGTAAGTGCAAGTTAAAACTCTACTATGCAAAGCAAAAGCCAGTTATCAACAACACCCAGAAACGCAGCCGGCTTTGCTGGGCCCGATGCAAAGTGGAAAAGTGTTCT
This sequence comes from Entelurus aequoreus, assembly GCF_033978785.1. NCBI lineage: Eukaryota > Metazoa > Chordata > Actinopteri > Syngnathiformes > Syngnathidae > Entelurus > Entelurus aequoreus. The sequence continues at coordinate 1,092,002 of NC_084738.1, forward strand.
GTGGTCTGACTAGTCCACATTTCAAATTGTTTTTGGAAACTGTGGACGTCGTGTCCTCCCCGAAAAAAGAGGAAAAGAACCATCCTGATTGTACTAGGCCAGGGGTGTCCAAACTTTTTCCACTGAGGGCCGCACACGGAAAAATTAAAGCATGTGGGGGCCATTTTGATATTTTTCATTTTCAAACCATAACAAAATATATGGATGTTTTATTTATTTTACCTTTAGGGGTCCCGGGGACCATAAAAGGTCTCAGTCATTAAAATGTTAAAAATAAGTCAGATTATCATTTTCTTTTAATTATTTAACGCTTACAGTAAATCTCTATATCAACTTCAAGTTGATATAAAGTAATACAAATTAAAAAAAATGTTTTATGGCTTTTCTGTCATAAACAACTTAGTTTTTCATAGTAAAACTGAAATATGCAATATTTAGTAATTAGAGCCCTAAAAGATTAATAATGCAGGACACCATTGATTTTAATTATTTCATATTTTTGAGTAATCACAGTGAAAAGATAAATAAAAAATCACTAAATATATTTGGGATCCAAAAGGTGCCCCACTCATAAAGTGATACATTTTTATTAGGTTTTTCTTTTACTTTCCACACTTAAGTTCGAGATCAACTTCAGATATATCTGTCGATTTTATGCTGGAACAATTATTTTGTTTGTTTTATGCACTTTTGTCAAAGAAAACTTTGATGTTTTTATATGGCTACTACACAATATATGCAATATTTACCACATAAAACACTTTAAAGTGAAATATTTGAAGTAATTGGAGCCCTGAAAATAATTCATTATAACATGGATTTTTTGTCATTATTTTTTTTTTTTGAGCAATGGCAAAAAAATAAAAATAAAGAAAGACAAAAGAAAAAAAAACAGCCTGCATGGCAGCTTTTGTGTCAACATTGCAACTTTTTCTCATTAGATTTCACCTCATTCCACTTTTTTTTAATGTTATTTTTTATTTTTACAATAGTATTTCCAGAATGTGTGGCGGGCCGGTAAACAATTAGCTGCGGGGCGCAAATGGCCCGCGGGCCGCACTTTGGACACCCCTTTTCTAGGCGCAAAGTTCAAAAACCAGCATCTGTGATGGTATGGGGTTGTATTAGTACCCATGGCATGGGTAACTTATACATCTGTGAAGGCGCCATTAATGCTAAAAGGTACATACAGGTTTTGGAGCAACATATGTTACCATCCAAGCAACGTTATCATGGACGCCCCTGCTTATTTCAGCAAGACAATGCCAAGCCACGTGTTACAACAGCGTGGCTTCATAGTAAAAGAGTGCGGGTACTAGACTGGCCTGCCTGTAGTCCAGACCTGTCCCCCATTGAAAATGTGTGGTGCATTATGAAGCCTAAAATACCACAACGGAGACCCCCGGACTGTTGAACAACTGAAGCTGTACATCAAGCAAGAATGGGAAATAATTCCACTTAAAAAGTTTCAAAAATTGGTCTCCTCAGTTCCCAAATGTTTACATAGTGTTGTTAAAAGGAAAGGCCATGTAACACAGTGGTAAAAATGCTCCTGTGCAAACTTTTTTTGCAATATGTTGCTGCCATTAAATTCTAAGTTAATGATTATTTGCAAAAAAAAAAAAATTTGTTTCTCAGTTCGAACATTAAAGGCCTACTGAAACCCACTACTACCGACCACGCAGTCTGATAGTTTATATATCAATGATGAAATCTTAACATTATAACACATGCCAATACGGCCGGGTTAACTTATAAAGTGACATTTTAAATTTGCCGCTAAACTTCCGGTTCGAAACGTCTCTGAGGATGACGTATGCGCGTGACGTGGACCGGGGAACACGGGTATGCCTTCCACATTGAAGCCAATACGAAAAAGCTCTGTTTTCATTTCATAATTCCACAGTATTCTGGACATCTGTGTTCGTGAATCTGTTGCAATCATGTTCATTGCATTATGGAGAAGGAAGCTGAGCAAGCAAAGAAGAAAGTTGTCGGTGCGAAATGGACGTATTTTTCGAACGTAGTCAGCAACAACAGGACACAGCCGGCGCTTCTTTGTTTACATTCCCGAAAGATGCAGTCAAGATGGAAGAACTCGGATAACAGAGACTCTAACCAGGAGGACTTTTGACTTCGATACACAGACGCCTGTAGAGAACTGGGACAACACAGACTCTTACAAGGATTACTTTGATTTGGATGACAAAGACGCAGACGTGCTACTGTGAGTATGCAGCTTTGGCTTCTAAACATTTGATCGCTTGACCGTATGTGCGCAACTTTTTTTTGCGTATGTACGTAACTTTTTTAAAATATATAAGCTTTATGAACCTTGGGTTAGGTGAACGGTCTTTTGGGCTGAGTGATAGTGTGTGTTGATCAGGTGTTTGAATTGTATTGGCGTGTTCTATGGAGCTAGGAGCTAGCATAGGAGCTAGGAGCTAGCATAACACGTACCGTACCGTACGTGCGCGTCACGTACGTAACTTTTTAAAAATATATAAGCTTTATGAACCTTGGGTTAGGTGAACGGTCTTTTGGGCTGAGTGATTGTGTGTGTTGATCAGGTGTTTGAATTGTATTGGCGTGTTCTATGGAGCTAGGAGCTAGCAGAGGAGCTAGGAGCTAGCATAACAAACACGCAGGTGTTTTTATGCAGGATTAATTTGTGGCATATTAAATATAAGCCTGGTTGTGTTGTGGCTAATAGAGTATATATATGTCTTGTGTTTATTTACTGTTGTAGTCATTCCCAGCTGAATATCAGGTCACCCCCGGCTCTCACAGCATCTTCCCTATCTGAATAGCTTCAACTCCCCACTAGTCCTTCACTTGCACTTTACTCATCCACAAATCTTTCATCCTCGCTCAAATTAATGGGGAAATTGTCGCTTTCTCGGTCCGAATCTCTCTCACTTCATGCGGCCATCATTGTAAACAATAGGGAACTTTGCGTATATGTTCAACTGACTACGTCACGCTACTTCCGGTAGGTGCAAGCCTTTTTTTTATCAGATACCAAAAGTTGCAATCTTTATCGTCGTTGTTCTATACTAAATCCTTTCAGCAAAAATATGGCAATATCGCGAAATGATCAAGTATGACACATAGAATAGATCTGCTATCCCCGTTTAAATAAAAAAAATTCATTTCAGTAGGCCTTTAAATATCTTGTCTTTGCGGTCTATTCAATTGAATATAAGTTTAAAAGGATTTGCAAATCATGGTATTCTGTTTTTATTTAAGAATTACACAAAGTGCCAATTTTACTGGTTTTGGGTTTTGTAGGTTCTTATCTTCTTGTAGCATCATGTCTACTTAATAAGCACTATAGTATGTACAGTATATCTATACTGTCTTGTCCTCCACATTTTGTGTTAACCCCAGTTTCTAAGTTGCCGGTTACCATGGAAAAAACTAAAGATCAAACAATAACAACAAAAAGATTCCTTCTCTATGTGCATCCAAAAAAAAAAAAAACTTCAGGGGTCCAGCAGGGAAAAAGAGTGGGGGTAACCTGGCTGGCGTCAGGCCCAGGACAGCCGCCTTTTGTCTGCTCAGGACATCAGGCATGATGGCATGGAAGCAGCTGGAAGCATGACTGACATAGAAAAAACAGCAGTAATAAATGATGAAGGCAGCGGCCAGTGGGAAAAGTATACACAGGAGAGAGAAGGCTGAAGATTAGAGAAAGGCAAAAGAAGAAAAACAAAGAAAGGAACTAAAGACATGCAGAAAGTAAAGACTTGCTGGCTGTGGGCCAGAATGAAAAAGTCCTTCACTCGATTCAAGACCACTTTTCCACTTGATTTTTTTTCCCCACCCCACCCACCCCGTCACCCATAAACAAACAAACACTAAATGGATAGAGCAGAGCCTTGTACCACTTGACCGCTTTATAAGCTCAACTCTGTAGGAATTTTGTCGATCGTATGACATTTTATCAATTTGGCATTGGTATTAAGTAGAGATGCCGATAAATGCTTTAAAATGTAATATTGGAAATTATTGGTATCGGTTTCAAAAAGTAAAATTTATGACTTTTTAAAACGCCGCTGTACGGAGTGGTACACGGACGTAGGGAGAAGTACAGAGCGCCAATAAACCTTAAAGGCACTGCCTTTGCGTGGCGGCCCAATCACATAATATCTACGGATTTTCACACACACAAGTGAATGCTAGCATACTTGGTCAACAGCCATACAGGTCACACTGAGGGTGACCGTATAAACAACTTTAACACTGTTACAAATATGCGCCACACTGTGAACCCTCACCAAACAAGAATGACAAACACATTTCGGGAGAACATCCGCACCGTAACACAACATAAACACAACAGAACAAATACCCAGAACCCCTTGCAGCACTAACTCTTCCGGGACGCTACAATATACACCCCCCGCTACCCCCTACCCCCCCACCACCTCAACCCCGCCCACCTCAACCTCCGAGAGAGCATGTCCCAAATTCCAAGCTGTTGTTTTGAGGCATGTTTAAAAAAATAATGCACTTTGTGACTTCAATAATAAATATGGCAGTGCCATGTTGGCATTTTTTTTCCATAACTTGAGTTGATTTATTTTGGAAAACCTTGTTATATTGTTTAATGCATCCAGCGGGGCATCACAACAAAATTAGGCATAATAATGTGTTAATTCCACGACTGTATACTGTGTATCGGTATCGGTTGATATCGGAATCGGTAATTAAGAGTTGGACAATATCGGAATATAGGATATCGGCAAAAAAAATCACTATCGGACATCTCTAGTATTAAGCCATGTACACGACAGACTGCAAAATGTTAGTGAACATCGTTACCTGGGTGTCATTTTAGACCCAACACTTGGCTTTAAAAAACATATCAAACAGATGTGCCAAAGACTTAAGTACAACATAAAAATGTTCAAATGTATCAGGAATTTGTTAATCCTGGAGGCAGATCAAACTTATTTTAATGCAATGATTATGTCTCGTTTTTATTATTGTATAACATGTTGGTCCCAGGTAAGCAAAATGACACAGAGACCAATGGAATCCTTGCATAAACAATCGCTCAAAATTAGAGACGTCCGATAATATCGGCCTGCCGATATAATCGGCCGATAAATGCTTAAAATGTAATATCGTAAATTATTGGTATCGGTTTCAAAAAGTAAAATTAATTACTTTGTAAAACGCCGCTGTACGGAGCGGTACATATCCGGTAAAACACGGACATAGGGAGCAGTACAGAGCAGATGCGTCTCCCAGTCAGCAGCCCCTCTCCCCTCTCCCACACACAACACAGGAGTTGACGACTGCAACATGAGAGGTTTACTGGCGACGCTTGATGACCTCATCAAACCGCCGCGAGCGGAGCATAACAACAACAAGAGTGTGTTGTTGCCGGTGCTATAGCCGTGGCTAACAAGCGAGCTTGCTCGGTGACTGACTAACGACACCATGTCTATGGTTTGGGATTATTTTAAAGTGTCTCTGACGGATAAAAAACTGGCAATTTGCAATGACTGCAAAAAAGTTGGTTATGCGAGGAGGAACCAAGACGTCTTCCTTTAATACGAGCAATTACATCTCCCACCTCTTCAAGAATCATAAGGAGATACACGATGAATACAAGCGGAAGATGGATGTGAGCCCAGTTTATAATTCCCTGTTATACAGTATGCCAGGCAGTCTTGCACTAAAGGAGGACTATGTTATTGTTCACTTTATTACTCTAGTATACTCTGGACTGAAGCTGTGTGCCTTCATTGTTTTTGTAGCTGTTGTTTTGAGGCATGTTTAAAAAAACATTTAAAAAATAATGCACTTTGTGAAAGTCAAAGTATAGTATTTCCCATAGTTGTAGTGGGTATCAGGATTATCTCAGGGAGAGCATGTCCCAAATTCCAAGCTGCTGTTTTCAGGCATGTTAAAAAAAATAATGCACTTTGTGACTTGAATAATAAATATGGCAGTGCCATGATGGCACTTTTTTCCATAACTTGAGTTGAAGTTGTTCTCTTATTTTGGAAAACCTTGTTACATTGTTTAATGCATCCAGCGGGGCATCACAACAAAATTAGGCATAATAATGTGTTAATTCCACGACTGTATGTATCGGTTGATATCGGAATCGGTAATTAAGAGTTGGACAATATCGGAATATCGGATATCGGGCCCTAGTGTGTGAATGTGAGTGTGAATGTTGTCTGTCTATCTGTGTTGGCCCCTGCGATGAGGGTGTACCCCGCCCTCCAGCCGATTGTAGCTGGGATAGGCTCCAGCGCCCCCCGCGACCCCGAAGGGAATACGCGGTAGAAAATGGATGGATGGATGGGTAAAAAGCCATTATCGGACATCTCTACTCAAAATCCTTGACTGAAAACCACAACACCACCATCACTGTTTAGTTCTCCAAAAATATAGATTGTTCAATTTTGCTAACATTCAATACGAATGGCCCATTGAATCTTAAATAACACTGACTAGCGCCACTTAAGCACTTTGTCCAGTTTACATCTGCTGTGACAACTAGAAACACACGAGCCTCCACCAGGGGGCAGTGTCGCGTACTCAGATGTAAAACTTTTTTTTTTTTTGCACAGCCTTTTTATATAAAGCCATAAAGGAATGGAACGACCTCACAACAAACTTGAAAAGTCTAACAGATTACTCTTCATTCACAATTGAAGTTCAAAAGTGGCTTTGGAGCAATCAAAGCTGCTCACACGGTCACTGAGGTGGGCACTATGTTTGACAATGTCAACTTAATATGTGTTATATTTGTGCATGAGAACATTTTGTTGTAAGCTGTGAGATGTGTGTGTTAAAATCATGGTTGTTTTTACAAATGATGACAGATGTGAACAAGAGCATGTATTTTCTATGTGTGATGATGTAAATGAGGTGTGGTTGTAATGTATAATAAGTATCTGACAATGAAAGGGCATTTTATGACTTTTCTTATTTGATTAGATGCTATAGTATAATTGTATTGTTGTAATTGTATTGCATGTTTTTTGTATCTTTTTAATGTAGGTAGCCAGGGACTACAGATGGAAATTAGTTATTTAACTATAATCTGGTGCAGAACATATCTGTCTTTGAGCTTAATGTTTCTGTGCATTGTCCCTTCAAATAAAGACTAAACTAAACTAGACTGTATAACCTAAACTAGACTCAGATAGTTTGTTGGCTCAAGAACACATGTTACAGGAAAATATGTTAAGATATGAAGCTGTGACCGGGAAAATAAGAGATGCAATAGTATTCAACCATAGGTGGAGGGCAGGAGTGCGTTCAAAAAAGAAGAAGAAACCACAAATTAAAAAAAATATTTTAAACTTTTTTTTTTTTGGCTTTAAAACCTCTAAAGGCTTAGTGGCCACATGCGTGGACAGCACTTTTTAGCTCATATTTCCACAATTGTGTACACTACTGAATTGGGGTCTTATGGCCACTTATGTTGACACTTATACTGCCATCTGGTGGTGTCAGAAGAGTATAACATACATTGGAATTTTGGAAAAAAATTGTAAAAATAAGAATTAGCATGTCACTACACATGAAGTACACGTTTGTGTACTTATGGACTAAGTCAGTGGTTCTTAACCTTGTTGGAGGTACCGAACCCCACCAGTTTCATATGCGCATTCACCGAACCCTTCTTTAGTGGAAAATAAAATGATGGGGTTTTTTTCAATGTCAAGACAAAGTTATATGTTTTTGGTAACACTTTAGTATGGGGAACATATTCTAAGTAACAAAGACTTAATTTAGAGTTTTTTGGACACTAGGGGAACATAATCTAAGTAACAAAGACTTAATTTAGAGTTTTTTGGACACTAGGGGAACATATTCTAAGTAACAAAGACTTAATTTAGAGTTATTTGGTTAGAGTTAGAGGGTTAAGGCCAGGGTTAGAGGGTTATGGTTATAATAAGGCCATGCCAAATAAGGCATTAATAAATACTTAATAATGATGAGTTAAGAGCCAATATGTTACTAATTTGCATGTTAATAAGCAACTAATTTTGGTGAATATGTTCCCCATTCTAAAGTGTTACCATGTTTTTTTACTGGTACACAAAATGAACCGTGCATGAACATCACCTTGTTCAAAGAACAAAACCAACACAGTGCATAAACTCACAACAAATTACACACCTGCAAATCAGTCTGACTTCTGCTGTTGCCGTATAAGTAATACGCCGATAGGGAGAAGTTTTTATTTACACGATGAGTCGGGTGTGTCTTGACCTCCGCCGAACCCCTGAGCCCGACTCACCTAGGGTTCGATCGAACCCAGGTTAAGAACCACTGGACTAAGTACATCATATAAAATGATGATTCTTAGTTTTTATTCTAATTAGGGTCCATAAGCCCAAATAGCAAAGAGAAATTAAAAAAAAAAACATGTAAACAAACAGCTTGGGCCTTAAGAGGTTAATGGTTAATGCAGGGACCTTCAGTTGCCAATAGGGCAATTATTTTTTATCAGATTAATCACACTTTTCAATTGTGATTATTCGAGATTAATCACAGTAAATTGGTTGCTTAACAATAAAAAAGACCAAACTCAATTATATGCCCTTTCTGTTCATATAATAAGCATGCGTTCCAGTAATATCTTTGTAATATTCAATTATTACTTGTATTTATTTTTTTATTTTATCTATGTTTCTGTTGTTTTGTCATGCTATATACTAATATTTGATTTTATTGTATTAGCCGATACTGATACATCAGCTCGAATCGTACATACTTTTATTATTTTGTAGTGTGGAATTGAAAAAAAAAAAATGTAATGTAAGTATGAAAAACACTAACATATTTATGATTAACCCTCGAGAATGGACTTAGGTTGCCTTTAAATTGAAGTGGGGTGATAGTTTTTGGCGACAGCTAGTGGTCACAAAAATTAATTGCGTTAAGCTCAGGACGCGGTAAATTGAATTATGCGGACACGTTTGTTACTCGATATTTTCTAATACGCCTCTCAGCTTTGGAGACTTTGTATCTGTAAGTAATATGCAAGTGTGATTATTTGCAACTTGTTTACATTGACATGTGCTGTTTTGACTGCAATATTGTTCAATTAATGACACTGATTGCGTTAATCTAGCTTCTTTGCTAATGTGTGCTTAGCTGTTGTGTACCTGCTATAACCATGTTCATCTTTTGTAAATAACTTCACTAAAATACATGAAAACACCAACATTGTTTTGCTTATTGGAGGACATTTGGGTATCAGACATTTTTTTGTTTGTTTTTTGCTAATATCCGTCCCATATCCAATATTAATATCTATTGAAAAACATATTAAAAAACACATATAAAGTGGTAGACAATAACATTCCATAAACGGGCAACAGTAAAGCCAGTAAGACAGCTGGCAAAAAAAAAAAAAAAAAAAGGAATAAATTCATAAATATTCCCAGCTGCTGTTGTTCATGTTTGCATGCTTAAAAATAAATGACCACTACACATTTTGCACAAGAAAAAAAAGCTTACTATAGCTCTTGCATTATTAATTTACAGAACCACCTGGCCTCTTATGCCATGCAAAATAGGGCACATACATATTATAATTTAAAAATAAATATATATATATTATGCTTCAGCAATCCGCTCATGACTGACTTATCGAACCAACGCTGGAAATGAAAACTCAAAAATGTTTAGTTTGCCCTGCACTGAGCTACTGACTCATTTATCGCACGATGCCCACGTTAAACATCGTCATGACTCCAGGGCATCCAAGATGCGGCTGGACCGCATTTGACACATTTCACTTGCAGCTGCTGTTTTCGAACAAGCCGAGACAGCCAAGGGAGCGAACTGTCAGCTGTGTCACACTTGCTCCCGATTTCAGATTATTAAAAAGGACTTCAGGGTAAAAAAAAAAAAGATGCCTGAAAAGTATAGTTAGTCAGTGGCACTAGAAACTTGACAAACTAGAAATCAAAAGCCCAGATTCTGTCGTTTGGACGGAATAATTTGTGGATTGGTATCATCCACTGTAATGATACCAAGTACAATAGCGTATCTAGTTGATATTACTATGATTACATCGATATTTTTTATCGTTACAAAATCTTTTTTTCTTCTTTTTAAATTCATATTATGTTTATAAACTCAGGAAATACGTCCCTGGACACATGAGGACTTTGAATATGACCAATGTATGATCCTGTAATTACTTGGTATCGGATCGGTACCTAAATTAGTGGTATCATCCAAAACTAATGTAAAGTATCCAAACAACGGAAGAATAAGTGATTATTACATTTTAACATAAGTGTAGATAGAACATGTTGAAACTATAAGCAGATATTAACAGTAAATGAACAAGTGGATTATTAATACATTTTTACAGCTTGTCTTTTATATTTTTGACAAAATAATAGAATGATAAATGACACAATATGTTACTGCATACGTCAGCAGACAAATTAGGAGCCTTTGTTTGATTCCTTACTACTAAAAGACAAGTTGTTTTGCATGTTCACTATTTTATTTAAGGACAAAATTGTTCTTCGATTGCAATAAGAAACATATGTTTATTGTACCGTAAGATTTTTGGTTAAAATAAAGCCAATAATGCCATTTTTTGTGGTCCCCCTTATTTGGAAAAGTACAGAAAAGTATCGAAATACATTTTTGTAGCGGTACCGGTACTAAAATACACGAGGAAGACCTAGGAGACATTGGGGAGGCTATGTCTCCTGGCTGGCCTGGGAAACGCCTCAGGATCCCCCGGAAGGAGCTGGACAAAGTGGCTGGCGAGAAGGAAGTCTGGGCTTCTCTGCTTAGGCTTCTGCCCCTGCGACTAGACCTCGGATAATCGGAAGAAGATGGATGGATGGATGGATGGATGGCTGGTCATTAAAAATGTATTTCTTATGAAATTAAAATATATATATTTGAAGAGTTAAAAAATGATATACGCCATTGCCGCCAAATTGAGTGAATTGAAGTGAATTCTATTTATATAGTGCTTTTCTCTAGTGACTCAAAGCGCTTTACATTGTGAAACCCAATATCTAAGTTCCATTTTTTTTTTTTTAAACCAGTGTGGGTGGCACTGGGAGCACGTGGGTAAAGTGTCTTGCCCAAGGACACAACTAGAGATGATTTTAGAGAGAGATTTTAAAGCATTTATCGGCCGATAATATCGGCAGTCCGATATTATCGGCCGATAAATGCTTTAAAATGTAATATCGGAAATTATCTGTATCGGTTTCAAAAAGTAAAATTTAAGACTTTTTAAAACGCCGCTGTACGGAGTGGTACACGGACATAGAGCGTCAATAAACCTTAAAGGCACTGCCTTTGCGTGCCGACCCAATCACATAATATTTACGTCTTTTCACACACACAAGTGAATGCAAGGTATACTTGGTCAACAGCCATACAGGTCACACTGAGGGTGACCGTATAAACAACTTTAACACTGTTACAAATATGCGCCACACTGTGAACCCACACCAAACAAGAATGACAAACACATTTCGGGAGAACACAACATACCGTATTTTCGGAGTATAAGTCGCACCGGCCGAAAATGCATAATAAAGAAGGAAAAAACATATATAAGTCGCACTGGAGTATGAGTCACATTTTTGGGGAAAATGTATTTGATAAAACACCAAGAATAGACATTTGTAAGGCAATTTAAAATAAATAAAGAATAGTGAACAACAGGCTGAATAAGTGTACGTTATATGACGCATAAATAACCAACTGAGAACGTGCCTGGTATGTTAACGTAACATATTATGGTAAGAGTCATTCAAATAACTATAACATATAGAACATGCTATACGTTTACCAAACAATCTGTCACTCCTAATCGCTAAATCCCATGAAATCTTATACGTCTAGTCTCTTACGTGAATGAGCTAAATAATATTATTTGATATTTTACGGTAATGTGTTAATAATTTCACACTTAAGTCGCTCCTGAGTATAAGTTGCACCCCCGGCCAAACTATGGAAAAAACTGCGACTTATAGTCCGAAAAATACGGTACACACAACAGAACAAATACCCAGAAACCCTTGCAGCACTGACTCTTCCGAGACGCTACAATATACACCCCCTGCCACCCCTCCCCACCTCAACCCCCCAACCCCGCCCACCTCAACCTCCTCATGCTCTCTCAGGGAGAGCATGTCCCAAATTCCAAGCTGCTGTTTTGAGGCATGTTAAAAAAAAATAATGCACTTTGTGACTTCAATGATAAATATGGCAGTGCCATGTTGGCATTTTTTTGCATAACTTGAGTTGATTTATTTTGGAAAACCTTGTTACATTGTTTAATGCATCCAGCGGGGCATCACAACAAAATTAGGCATAATAATGTGTTAATTCCACGACTGTATATATCGGTATCGGTTGATATTGGAATCGGTAATTAAGAGTTGGACAATATTGGAATATCAGCAAAAAAGCCATTATCAGACATCTCTAGACACAACGGCAGTGACTACTAGGTTGGCAGAAGCGGGGATCGAACCTGGAACCCTCAAGTTGCTGGCACGACCACTCTACCAACCGAGCTATACCGCCCCAATTTGAGCTGTGAGTACTAAAAAATAGATAACCCCATTTTTTAAACGGAGGGTAAAATCATATTTTCCTTAAAAAATACCTATCTTTTGCATCTCATGGTTGAATATTCTGTTTTAGTTCAGACTAATCCAGCAGACCAAATAACGACGTCATCCAACGCCAGCGCCCATGTTCGCTCACTTCGTGTCCACTTTGCCATGATTGTAACCAATTTAAAGCATCAATAATGAGTGACTTTGATGATATCGGTGAGCGTATAGTGCCCTCGCCTACGGGTCGAAAAAACAGACGCTGTGCTGATAAATCTTTGTGGTCTGTGAACAAGAAAGATGGACACAGTGTGGTGACAACAAATCCTGTGTACATAATATACGTGTGTAGCCACTACTCTCTCGTATGACGAACTGAATGTTTACTTTTCTGTTGTTGTCTTGTGATGCAGCAGTCAATGTAAACCCTGTCCGGGAATCACCTGGAAAAGGTGTTTGAGATGGCAAACTTTCCGCATAAGACACTTTTTTTGGAAGCTACTTCCCCCACACCGAGGACAGACACCTAAGTCATCGAAAAGCTACAAACAGCTATGAATACAGTAGATGATGGTAGAAAACAACAATGTACTCCAATGGGCATCTGGATTATTCTCCTACAATTGTATTTAGTAATTATTAGAGATGTCCGATAATGGCTTTTTCGCCGATATCCGATATTGTCCAACTCTTAATTACAGATTCCGATATCAACCGATACCGATATATACAGTCGTGGAATTAACACATTATTATGCCTAATTTTGTTGTGATGCCCCGCTGGATGCATGAAACAATGCAACAAGGTTTTCCAAAATAAATCAACTCAAGTTATGGAAAAAAATGCCAACATGGCACTGCCATATTTATTATTTAAGTCACAAAGTGCATCATTTTTTTTAACATGCCTCAAAACAGCAGCTTGGAATTTGGGACATGCTCTCCCTGAGAGAGCATGAGGAGGTTGAGGTGGGCGGGGTTGAGGTGGGTGGTGGGGGGGTAGGGGGTATTGGGGGGTGTATATTGTAGCGTCTCGGAAGAGTTAGTGCTGCAAGGGGTTCTGGGTATTTGTTCTGTTGTGTTTATGTTGTGTTACGGTGCGGATGTTCTCCCGAAATGTGTTTGTCATTCTTGTTTGGTGTGGGTTCACAGTGTGGCGCATATTTGTAACAGTGTTAAAGTTGTTTATACGGCCACCCTCAGTGTGACCTGTATGGCTGTTGACCAAGTATGCCTTGCATTCACTTGTGTGTGTGAAAAGCCGTAGGTATTATGTGACTGGGCCGCCATGCAAAGGCAGTGCCTTTAAGGTTTATTGGCGCTCTGTACGTCTCCCTACGTCCGTGTAGCACTCCGTACAGCGGCGTTTTAAAAAGTCATACATTTTACTTTTTGAAACAGACACCGATAATTTCCGATATTACATTTTAAAGCATTTTTAAGGCCATCTCTAGTAATTATGTTCTGATTCGAATGTCACATGTTGAAATTCATGTTTCCCTTCATCAACCATAGCTTCCCAGTTCTGGCATGCTCGACTGTATAGACACAATTATAGTAGAGTGTTTATAGTACAAAACCCAAAATCAGTGAAGTTGGCATGTTGTGTAAATCGTAAATAAAAACAGAATACAATCATTTGCAAATCCTTTTCAACTTGTATTCAATTGAATAGACTGCAAAGACAAGATATTTAATGTTCGAACTGGGAAACCTGATTTTTTTTTTGCAAAAAATCATCAACTTAGAATTTTTAATGGCAGCAGCACGTTGCAAAAAAGTTGGCACAGGGGCATTTTTACCACTGTGTTACATGGCCTTTCCTTTTAACAACACTCAGTAAACGTTTGGGAACTGAGGAGACCAATTTTTGAAGCTTTTCAGGTGGAATTCTTTCCCATTCTTGCTTGATGTACAGCTTAAGTTGTTCAACAGTCCGGGGTCTCCGTTGTGGTATTTTAGGCTTCATAATGCGCCACACATTTTCAGTGGGAGACAGGTCTGGACTACAGGCAGGCCAGTTTAGTACACGCACTCTTTTACTATGAAGCCACGCTGTTGTAACACGTGGCTTGGCATTGTCTTGCTGAAATAAGCAGGGGCGTCCATGGTAACGTTGCTTGGATGGCAACTTATGTTGCTCCAAAACCTGTACAGTATGTACCTTTCTGCATTAATTGCGCCTTCACAGATGTGTAAGTTACCCATGTCTTGGGCACTAATACACCCCCATACCATCACAGATGCTGGCTTTTCAACTTTGCGCCTATAGCAATCCGGATGGTTATTTTCCTCTTTGGTCCGGAGGACAAGACGTCCACAGTTTCCAAAAACAATTTGAAATGTGGACTCGTCAGACCACAGAACACTTTTCCACTTTGTATCAGTCCATCTTAGATGAGCTCAGGCCCAGCGAAGCCGACGGCGTTTCTGGGTGTTGTTGATAAACGGTTTTCGCCTTGCATAGGAGAGTTTTAACTTGCACTTACAGATGTAGCGACCAACTGTAGTTACTGACAGTGGGTTTCTGAAGTGTTCCTGAACCCATGTGGTGATATCCTTTACACACTGATGTCGCTTGTTGATGCAGTACAGCCTGAGGGATCGAAGGTCACGGGCTTACGTGCAGTGATTTCTCCAGATTTTCTGAAGCTTTTGATGATATTACGGACCGTAGATGGTGAAATCCCTAAATTCCTTGCAATAGCTGGTTGAGAAATGTTGTTCTTAAACTGTTCGACAATTTGCTCACTCATTTGTTCACAAAGTGGTGACCCTCGCCCCATCCTTGTTTGTGAATGACTGAGCATTTCATGCAAGCTGCTTTTATACCCAATCATGGCACCCACCCGTTCCCAATTAGCCTGTTCACCTGTGGGATGTTCCAAATCACTGTTTGATGAGCATTCCTCAACTTTCTCAGTCTTTTTTGCCACTCGTGCCAGCTTTTTTGAAACATGTTGCTGGCATCAAATTCCTAATGAGCTAATATTTGCAAAAAATAACAACGTTTTTCAAATCGAACGTTAAGTTATCTTGTCTTTGCAGTCTATTCAATTGAATATACACTACCGTTCAGAAGTTTGGGGTCACATTGAAATGTCCTTATTTTTGAAGGAAAAGAACTGTACTTTTCAATGAAGATAACTTTAAACTAGTCTTAACTTTAAAGAAATACACTCTATACATTGCTAATGTGGTAAATGACTATTCTAGCTGCAAATGTCTGGTTTTTGGTGCAATATCTACATAGGTGTATAGAGGCCCATTTCCAGCAACTATCACTCCAGTGTTCTAATGGTACAATGTGTTTGCTCATTGGCTCAGAGGGCTAATTGATGATTAGAAAACCCTTGTGCAATCATGTTCACACATCTGAAAACAGTTTAGCTCGTTACAGAAGCTACAAAACTGACCTTCCTTTGAGCAGATTGAGTTTCTGGAGCATCACATTTGTGGGGTCAATTAAACGCTCAAAATGGCCAGAAAAACAGAACTTTCATCTGAAACTCGACAGTCTATTCTTGTTCTTAGAAATGAA
The DNA here is from genome assembly GCF_033978785.1 of Entelurus aequoreus. Lineage (NCBI taxonomy): Eukaryota > Metazoa > Chordata > Actinopteri > Syngnathiformes > Syngnathidae > Entelurus > Entelurus aequoreus. The sequence continues at coordinate 1,108,139 of NC_084738.1, forward strand.
GGCTATTCCACAAAATTGTTTGGGTGACCCCAAACTTTTGAACGGTAGTGTAGGTTGAAAAGGATTTGCAAATCATTGTATTCTGTTTTTATTTACGATTTACACAATGTGCCAACTTCACTGGTTTTGGGTTTTGTAAATCTATACTGCTATACAAGGTGTGTACGAACTGCTCTATGTTACATTTGTGTAATTTTGTCTCCTGACAAGATATGCTCAAAATTGATGCTAAAATGTACAGTGCGTACCCAACATCCCCATCTAACGACGCATAATATTTAGTTTTTGAAAAGGCTGTCATTGAGCAATTAAAGTATTCCTTATCACACACCTGGGCTATTTATTATTTATAATACAAGGAGCACTCCACTCGTATGTGTGTCTGAAGTACAATTACCAGAACACATAATAACCAAGGGTTGATTTGCATTTGAGGCGACACAGATTGTCGGATCATGTACAAACAATTACGTTTAATCAGGTCTGATGGTTTTAAAATACCCATATTGCAAAGATGCAAATACTCCCACGGATGCTTAAAAAATATATTTCTGTTGTGTAGCTGACAATATGTATTAAGCAGCATTATGACCATATTTGGAAACAACTGCCTGGGTCTTAGTATGGAATCCCCCATGAATAAACTGCTTACACTATAAATCATCATTGTGTCATGGCAAGCTTCACATTGTCAAAATGACGCAAAGTAGACTGAGAACTAACTGGAAAAATGATTACAAAAGTGAGACAGGATGGACACACACCGGCACACACACACACACACACAGTTTCTAGTCCAGTACTAAATGGGATTTTTATCATTTCCATGTTTTGTGCACGTCATCCAGCAGTGCCATGGCCTACATTCTGCCAGCTGGCCTGGCAACACTCAAGTGCATGCACCCCCCACTGCACACACAAACACACACACTGCACACACAACACAGTGGCATATGAATCAGATGGGACAGTAGTAAAGCAAGCAATTACCACTGCATGGGATGCAGCCAGACATCACCGATTTTATACTGAAGTTAACAATATTATTGAATATGTAGCTAGAAGCCTTAAACAACTCAAGTGAAACAACTCTGGCAGGCCGGCAGTCCATGTCCCACTTCCACCCACCAGAGCTCAAAACTGGTTTTAAAGTTGCATGAGACAGATTAGCCTAGTTCAGATGAGCAGCGTTAGCCATGGGTTGCATCAGAAGATTCATATTTTGTCATGAAGTGAGTAAACTATTATATACAGCAGGGGATATTTTTTTTACATACCCCGTTTCCATATGAGTTGGGAAATTGTGTTAGATGTAAATATAAACGGAATACAATGATTTGCAAATCATTTTCAACCCATATTCAGTTGAATATGCTACAAAGACAACATATTTGATGTTCAAACTCATAAATATGTTATTTTTTTGCAAATAATCATTAACTTTAGAATTTGATGCCAGCAACACGTGACAAAGAAGTTGGGAAAGGTGGCAATAAATACTGATAAAGTTGAGGAATGCTCATCAAACACTTATTTGGAACATCCCACAGGTGAACAGGCAAATTGGGAACAGGTGGGTGCCATGATTGGGTATAAAAGTAGATTCCATGAAATGCTCAGTCATTCACAAATAAGGATGGGGCGAGGGTCACCACTTTGTCAACAAATGCGTGAGCAAATTGTTGAACAGTTTAAGAAAAACCTTTCTCAACCAGCTATTGCAAGGAATTTAGGGTTTTCACCATCTACGGTCCGTAATATCATCAAAGGATTCAGAGAATCTGGAGAAATCACTGCACGTAAGCAGCTAAGCCTGTGACCTTCGATCCCTCAGGCTGTACTGCATCAACAAGCGACATCAGTGTGTAAAGGATATCACCACATGGGCTCAGGAACACTTCAGAAACCCACTGTCAGTAACTACAGTTGGTCGCTACATCTGTAAGTGCAAGTTAAAACTCTCCTATGCAAGGCGAAAACCGTTTATCAACAACACCCAGAAACGCTGTCGGCTTCGCTGGGCCTGAGCTCATCTAAGATGGACTGATACAAAGTGGAAAAGTGTTCTGTGGTCTGACGAGTCCACATTTCAAATTGTTTTTGGAAACTGTGGACGTCGTGTCCTCCGGACCAAAGAGGAAAAGAACCATCCGGATTGTTATAGGCGCAAAGTTGAAAAGCCAGCATCTGTGATGGTATGGGGGTGTATTAGTGCCCAATACATGGGTAACTTACACATCTGTGAAGGCGCCATTAATGCTGAAAGGTACATACAGGTTTTGGAGCAACATATGTTGCCATCCAAGCAACGTTACCATGGACGCCCCTGCTTATTTCAGCAAGACAAGGCCAAGCCACGTGTTACATCAACAGTACCTCATAGTAAAAGCGTGCGGGTACTAGACTGGCCTGCCTGTAGTCCAGACCTGTCTCCCATTGAAAATGTGTGGCGCATTATGAAGCCTAAAATACCACAACGGAGACCCCCGGACTGTTGAACAACTTAAGCTGTACATCAAGCAAGAATGGGAAAGAATTCCACCTGAGAAGCTTCAAAAATATGTCTCTTCAGTTCCCAAACGTTTACTGAGTTTTGTTAAAAGGAAAGGCCATGTAACACAGTGGTGAACATGCCCTTTCCCAACTACTTTGGCACGTGTTGCAGCCATGAAATTCTAAGTTAATTATTATTTGCAAAAAAATAATAAAGTTTATGATTTTGAACATCAAATATCTTGTCTTTGTAGTGCATTCAATTGAATATGGGTTGAAAAGGATTTGCAAATCATTGTATTCCGTTTATATTTACATCTAACACAATTTCCCAACTCATATGGAAACGGGGTTTGTACAAAGAGAAGGCTTTCCTTCATTAATAAAATAGTTTATTAATGAAGGAAAAATGTCCATCCACAGTTATGCCACACTTAAAAGACATAACCAATTTGTTTATCCTGTCAAAAATCCTCATGCGTGCTCTACTGTTTCGAAGAAGAGAAAAATAAGTTTATGAGCCCCTACAGTACATGGCAGGGAAATTGCTGCTATTTTTAGGACCCACAACAAATAAGCTCGGTAAAGATCGTCTATCGGAATTCTCTGCTGCTTTTAGCACCGACGACCGATCGCTTGTCAAAGATCCTCATTGGTCCCCGATGATGTAGAAGACTTAGGGACCGGCACCAGTATGTGACTCATTTGCCGCTCAGAAACATTGAATAATTTATCATTTATAAACGACCACATTTTCTGCGACTTAACTTTTGCCTGTTCCTGTAGACCAGATGTCCCCAAACTATGTATTTATTTATCTACAGCACATATGTCAGAGTCAAGGCCCGCGGGCCATATCCGGCCCGCGAGAAGGTTTTTTACGGCCCTTGGGATGATCTTGATTTATTATTAGAACCGGCCCGCAGACCGCAGATCTTTTACACGCACCAAGCGGATGCCGGTCCAAGGTTCCGAAAGGGGGCGAGCGGCCCGCCGGGACGCGCCTGCCGGCCGAAGGGCTGCAGCCCGGCCGTCAGTCGCGGAGCCCGCCGTGCCACGCGCGCCAAGGGGGCGGGCCGAAACCCGGCCCCGAGGCCCTGAGACTTCTGCTTTGTTTCCCCAAACCGCACGTCACCGCCGGGCCCGCACCACCATCGGGCTGCAGCCCGAGCGTCGGTGGCGGAACCCGTCATGTGCCGCGCGCGCCAAGCGGAGCGGGGGGTCAAGCGGGCCGAAACCCGCAGGCCACCCCCTCACCACGAGGCCCTGAGACTTCTGCGTTTGACCCCTACGCGCGGCCCGTCGGGACGCGCCCGCCGTCAAGCCACGAGGGCCAGCCGTCGGGTCGCGGAGCCCGCCGTGCCACGCGCGCCAAGGGGCGGGCCGAAACCAGCGGGGGGTTTCGGGCACCCAACTCGCCTCCCTCCCACGGAGGGAGGAGGGGGGTTTAATGTGAACATTACTGTGCAATCACATATTTAGAGTTTTTACTCAATTCAAGTTTAAAAGTTAAAGTTTAATATTTGTTTTCACTGCATGTTACTTCTCCTTAAACAAAGTGTTGTTTTTGATTTATAGATTTTTGCACTTTATTTTATTGTATTTCAATTTAATTATATTTTAAAAATATTTCAGTTGAGTGGATGATAGAAAATTGCTATTATTGTTTTTTTCTTTGAAGTAAATTTAGCCCACTTTTGCTAAAATAGAAAATATAGGCTACTGATGGTGCCTTGAATACCGGTTTCTTTCATTTAATGTTCATGTTATGGGGATTTTTATATAAAGGAAATTTGTCTTTTGTGTCTGTTGAAAATTAAAGATTACTGACAGAGCCATAAGAAAATATTGCTTTATTTATCTGATCATATTGGAATATATTTGTTAGGTTTTCAGTAGGTTCAATTAGGTTCACTAGACTATATGCGTCATTTAAAATTTTTTCAATGAACATTCGAACAGTCCGGCCCTCGGCTTGTAGCTAAATTTTTTATTTGGCCCTCCGTCCATTTGACTTTGACACCCCTGATCTACAGTATGTATATATATTTTTTTATCTGTCCTGTCCAGCCTCTCAGGCAAATCATATTGTTGATGTCGATGCCCATATCGGTCGGTAGAAGTGTGGGATACTCCTCTTGTTGACTTTCCTGTTGCAAGTCCCAAACTCTGGAATGATCGCCCCTCTCCATGTGAGACAGGACCCTGCTTTGGCTACTTTTAAGGCCTGTCTTAAAAACCCACTTTTACTCACTGGCTACTGGCTTTCAACCCCGCATGAGACTTTGAACTGTTTCTAACTTTTTTACTTTTGAATTGTCTTTCATCTGACTGACCGTCACGACATGGTTTTCGCAGCTTACTGCCGGGTCGTTCTCCCAAGAAGGCAGACGGACTATTCCGGACAAGGCGTGCAGGTAAAAACATGATTTATTCCTCAAAATCAAAGTACTACAAAAAACAGGACACAAGGCGAAGGCACAAGGCACTGATCGTACTAGGAGCTAAACTAACACTTAGCATAAACTATGAACAAGGAAAACTTACGTTGACTGTGGCATGAAATAAACAAGACTTACTTAGACAAGGCATGAAGCGAACACTTAGCATAAACTATGGCAGGGAACAAACAAGACTTACTAGTAGGTTGCATGACAATAGCGTGAAGCAAACAATGACGCCAGACTGAGCGTGGCGAGCAAGGTGACTAAATAGCTCTCTGATTAGTGGTTGACAGCAGCTGAGCGTGGGACCACTAACCAGAGGCAGGTGAACCTAATTAATCCCCATGGTGACCAAAATAAACAGGAACTAAAGGAGTCCAAAATTACCAGAAAATAACAATAACTTGATCCGGACCTCGGATCATGACAGACTGTTTTTACCTTAGTTTTTTCATTTGATCTTTTTTATATTTTTCCTCTGTTTTAAACTATATGTTTTAGTCTATCCTGTGCCTGTACTTTTCTGCTATTATATGTTTATTTGTTTGGGGTGTACAGCCCTTTGTTTTTCAAATGTTGTTGTTTTTAAAGGGTTTTATAAATAAAGTTGATATGTACTGTATGTATATATATATATATATATATATATATATATATATATATATATATATATATATATATATATATATATATATATATATATATATATATATATATATATATATATATATATATATATATATACATATATATATATATATATATACATATATATATATACATATATATATATATACATATATATATATATATATATATATACATATATATATATATACATATATATATATATATATACATATATATATATATATATATATATACATATATATATATATATATATATATACATATATATATATATATATATACATATATATATATACATATATATATATATATATATACATATATATATATATATATATACATATATATATATATATATATATATACATACATACACTACCGTTCAAAAGTTTGGGGTCACCCAAACAATTTTGTGGAATAGCCTTCATTTTTAAGAACAAGAATAGACTGTCGAGTTTCAGATGAAAGTTCTATTTTTCTGGCCATTTTGAGCGTTTAATTGACCCCACAAATGTGATGCTCCAGAAACTCAATCTGCTCAAAGGAAGGTCAGTTTTGTAGCTTCTGTAACGAGCTAAACTGTTTTCAGATGTGTGAACATGATTGCACAAGGGTTTTCTAATCATCAATTAGCCTTCTGAGCCAATGAGCAAACACATTGTACCATTAGAACACTGGAGTGATAGTTGCTGGAAATGGGCCTCTATACACCTATGTAGATATTGCACCAAAAACCAGACATTTGCAGCTAGAATAGCCATTTACCACATTAGCAATGTATAGAGTGTATTTCTTTAAAGTTAAGACTAGTTTAAAGTTATCTTCATTGAAAAGTACAGTGCTTTTCCTTCAAAAATAAGGACATTTCAATGTGACCCCAAACTTTTGAACGGTATATATATATATATATATATATATATATATATATATATATATATATATATATATATATATATATATATATATATATATATATAGAGAGAGAGAGAGAGAGAGAGAGAGAGAGAGAGAGAGAGAGAGAGAGAGAGATGTCCGATAATGGCTTTTTTGCCGATATCGGGGTATCGTCCAACTCTTTATGTTGAAGAGGACCATTTAGCCTACTAATGTGTATTTATAAGTGGTTGATTTACCGTATTTTTCGGACTATAAGTCGCAGTTTTTTTCATAGCCTGGCCGGGGGTGCGACTTATACTCAGGAGCGACTTATGTGTGAAATTATTAACACATTACCGTAAAATATCAAATAATATTATTTAGCTCATTCACGTAAGAGACTAGACGTATAAGATTTCATGGGATTTAGCGATTAGGAGTGACAGATTGTTTGGTAAACGTATAGCATGTTCTATATGTTGTAGTTATTTGAATGACTCTTACCATAATATGTTACGTTAACATACCAGGCACGTTCTCAGTTGGTTATTTATGCCTCATATAACGTATACTTATTCAGCCTGTTGTTCACTATTCTTTATTTATTTTAAATTGCCTTTCAAATGTCTATTCTTGGTGTTGGGTTTTATCAAATAAATTTCCCCAAAAAATGCGACTTATACTCCAGTGCGACTTATATATGTTTTTTTCCTTCTTTATTATGCATTTTCGGCCGGTGCGACTTATATTCCGGAGCGACTTATACTCCGAAAAATATGGTGTGTGTGTATATATATATACAGTATATATAGATAGATATAGAGAGGGAGAGAGAGAGAGAGAGAGAGAGAGATAGTAGGGTTTCTCCCAGCTTGAAATCTACAAGTGGCGGTCGGGGCGTGGCCAATGTGACGTCATTAAATAATTAGCATAATTGTTGATGATGCATATATTTTTTTTTTTTCTATTGCTAAAAATAATTTAAATACATTTAAAAATAAGTCTGTGTTATTAATGATTAGTATTAACATTTTTTGTTTTGCTCTATTTTTATAATTGTTATTATTGTACAAAGTAACACAGGCTGTGTAAGAGTGGCAGCTGCTGGTCTTTCAAGTTGAGGAAGCTCATTTTCAGCCAGTCTTTAAACATGAGTACAGTCTCCAATAACAGAGACGAGATATTAACATGCTAGATTTTACAAATAAAACTTCACCTGAAAAATGATAAATATCTCCATATCAACAGGAACAACGGAATGGAAGTTGAAAAATGCTTTGGCAGCGTTTTTACATTTCAAGATTGCGGATTCCCTCATTTTTGCTGTCAATCAAAAAGGGATTCAGCCCAGACTGGTCATCCAAAATGCGGAAACCCGTCGACCCCCTTTCAAGCACTCTTATTCATTCGCTCAGCGTCCGTGGGCGGAACAAATTCGAGTTTTTATCCAATGATTGTCTGCAGCACTGTGACGCTATCACATCAATGACAAAAGTCGCGCCAACTGTCGTCAAATTAACTTACCGTATATTACCAGATAGTAGCCCGGGCGTTTATTTCACAAAATCGATTTTGGAGACAGGCGTTTAAAAGAAGCAGGCAGTTATTTGCACAAGGCTTTTATTTCTTTTTGCACCAGCCTGCACCAGGCCATTATTTGGTTACAATGGTTAATGTCCAGTATTTTTTTTTCATACAAAAAACTTTCAATGTAAAAGCTATTGTAAACATACAAACAAAAAAACAAGAGATCAACATGAGGTAGGCTATCAAAAGACAAGAGATCAACAAGGCCTCAACATGGCAGTAGTGCAACAAATGTCAAATAGAATACCAATACTAAAAATAAATAAACTTTTTAAATAAAGAAGCCTACAGGGAAAAATAAAATTATGGTACCAAGTACTCAAGTATAAAACCCACCATCAAAACAGAACAATAATACTGTCACTTAAATAAAATAAAGGCTACAGTACTCCAAGTTTTAAATAAAGCAGCATACAGGAAAAATAAAATTATGGTACCAAGTTCTCTATAAAACCATCAAAACAATAATACTGCAGCAAACGCAACCCCAGAAGCATTTTAATCTAAATTATGCAAATAACAGCCCATGGGCGGCTATTTGGACATAGGCGGTTATTAGGAAGAGGCGGTTAATTCACAAAATGGGGTCAGACCCCGGGCGGCTATTAGGATATGGGCGGTTATTTGCCCAAGGGCGTTTATTTGGTAATATACAGTATTCTAAACAAAAGTTAAACGCATCTTAATGCATTTTGTCAATGAAATGCAAACACAAAAGAACATATTTGCTACTTGTTTATATTTTAGAGAAAGCTGAACTTCCCTTGCAGTCTTTAGCAATCGCCACTGCTGTATATCTGGCATCATACTGTATAAGATCTTTGACTAGGGTTTTTGTTGTAGGTCAAAGTGTTCCTGTCATATAAAGCAGTGGTCCCCAACCACCGGGCCGCGGCCCGGTACAGGTCCGTGGATCGATTAGTTCCGGGCCACACAAGAAATAAAAAAAAAAAAATTTTTTTTTTTTTTATTAAATCAACATAAAAAACACAAGATACACTTACAATTAGTGCACCAACCCAAAAAGCCTCCCGCCCCCATTTACACTTATTCACACTTATTCGCACAAAAGGGTTGTTTCTTTCTGTTATTAATATTTCTGGTTCCTACATTATATATCAATATAGATCAATACAGTCTGCAGGGATACGGACCGTAAGCACACATGATTGTATTTTTTTATGACAAAAACATATAAAAAATCACCATATATGACTGGAGCGCTGATGTGTTTAACACCTACCACAAAAAAGCTAGTCAAAGATTCTCTACATAACAAAAACACTCTGCTTTTTTAAGCATCTACGACAACAACTCTAGTCAAAGATCCTAAATGACAGGAACACTGTTGTTTTTATCACCTACTACAAATATTGTAGTCAAAGAGGCTCTCTGACAGAAGAGCTCTACTGCTTTAACGACCTGCTGCAAAGAAGCTAGTTAAAGATCCTTCAAATGACTGGAGCGCTGATGTTTTTAACACCTACCACAAAAAAGCTAGTCAAAGATTCTCTCAATGACAAAAACACTCTGCTTTTTTTAGCACCGACTCTAGTCAAAGATCCTTTATATGACAGGAACACTTTGACCTACAAAAACCAGAGGCAAAGATCTTATACAACAGGAGCAATGCAGTTTTCAGGACCTACTAAACAAAACACGGGTCAAAGATCCTCTATGACAAGAGATCTCTGCTGTTTTTGAGGTTATATTGCAAAAACCCTCTTCTATATGACCTACTGCAAAAACATTTGTCAAAGATCCTCGTTGTATGCTCTGATGTTTTTAACCACTTACTTCAAAAAAGCTAGTCAAAGATCATGTATATGACTGGAGCGCTGATGTTTTTAACACCTACCACAAAAAACTAGTCAAAGATTCTCTAAATGACAAAAACGCTCTGCTTTTTTTAGCACCAACTACAAAAACTCTAGTCAAGGATCCTTTATATGACAGGAACACTCTGACCTACAACAAAAACCCTAGTCAAAGATTTTATACAACAGGAGCAATGCAGTTTTCAGGACCTACTAAACAAAACACGGGTCAAAGATCCTCTATGACAAGAGATCTCTGCTGTTTTTGAGGTTCTATTGCAAAAACCCTCTTCTATATGACCTACTGCAAAAACATTTGTCAAAGATCCTCGCTGTATGCTCTGATGTTTTTAACGACCTACTGCAAAAAAGCTAGTCAAAGATCATGTATATGACTGGAGCGCTGATGTTTTTAACACCTACCACAAAAAACTAGTCAAAGATTCTCTAAATGACAAAAACGCTCTGCTTTTTTTAGCACCGACTACAAAAACCCTAGTCAAGGATCCTTTATATGACAGGAACACTCTGACCTACAACAAAAACCCTAGTCAAAGATCTTATACAACAGGAGCAATGCAGTTTTCAGGACCTACTAAACAAAACACGGGTCAAAGATCCTCTATGACAAGAGATCTCTGCTGTTTTTGAGGTTCTATTGCAAAAACCCTCTTCTATATGACCTACTGCAAAAACATTTGTCAAAGATCCTCGCTGTATGCTCTGATGTTTTTAACCACTTACTTCAAAAAAGCTAGTCAAAGATCATGTATATGACTGGAGCGCTGATGTTTTTAACACCTACCACAAAAAACTAGTCAAAGATTCTCTCAATGACAAAAACGCTCTGCTTTTTTTAGCACCGAGTACAAAAACCCTAGTCAAGGATCCTTTATATGACAGGAACACTCTGACCTACAACAAAAACCCTAGTCAAAGATCTTATACAACAGGAGCAATGCAGTTTTCAGGACCTACTAAACAAAACACGGGTCAAAGATCCTCTATGACAAGAGATCTCTGCTGTTTTTGAGGTTCTATTGCAAAAACCCTCTTCTATATGACCTACTGCAAAAACATTTGTCAAAGATCCTCGCTGTATGCTCTGATGTTTTTAACCACCTACTTCAAAAAAGCTAGTCAAAGATCATGTATATGACTGGAGCGCTGATGTTTTTAACACCTACCACAAAAAAGCTAGTCAAAGATTCTCTCAATGACAAAAACACTCTGCTTTTTTTAGCACCGACTCTAGTCAAAGATCCTTTATATGACAGGAACACTTTGACCTACAAAAACCTGAGGCAAAGATCTTATACAACAGGAGCAATGCAGTTTTCAGGACCTACTAAACAAAACACGGGTCAAAGATCCTCTATGACAAGAGATCTCTGCTGTTTTTGAGGTTATATTGCAAAAACCCTCTTCTATATGACCCACTGCAAAAACATTTGTCAAAGATCCTCGCTGTATGCTCTGATGTTTGAAGGACCTACTACAAAAATGCTAGTCAAAGACCCTCTATATGACAGGAGCACTATACGTTTTTAGGACTTACTAAAGAAAACATCGGTCAGAGACAGAAGCGCTGCAATTTTTAGGGCCAACTACATAAACACTAGTCAAAGACCCTCTATATGACAATTGCGGGGATTCTACTCATACTAGTTCTAGTTGGCTACATCACCGTCACTAGTAAAGAGTCATGATGTCATGGACCGTGGCTGTAGGTAACCTAAGTTGCTTACAGGGGCAGGGGTTGGTCTGAGGCAAGGGTCTATCAGGGGGGGAAACAACTGGTTTCAGATGAGATCAAACAAACTGGGACTAGTAATATTAACAGTGTGTGCAGTAAACCAGTGATTGCCAGTAATAGATGGTGGGATGATGGGAGGAGTGAGGGGATGCAAGAAGGAGGAAGAGGAGGAGGAGGAGGAGGAGGACGATCATCCTAAAAACCCATGAAGTTCTTCAACTTGCATGACTTGCAAGGAAGATAACATAGTACTTACCTAGTCTAGGCTGCGGTTTTGGCGGGTAGCATTACACACACACACACTTGTTATACTGCCCAGTTTAGAGGACAGTAAGTGAAAGCATCACACACACACACACACACACACACACACACACACACACACACACACACACACACACATACACACACACACACACACGCACACACACGTAGGTGTAACAGCGTGCATGAAGAGGAGATCAGAAGCAGAATAGGAGTTTAAGCGTCCGTGTCTCTCTGGCGAGTGTGACGCGGCGGGCTTTGGTCCAGAAACCCCTCCCTCCCCCTTGTCCCTCCCCTCTCTGTGTTGTCACTCTCCCACACACTCGTTCTCTTCCCCCGTTTAATCCCTCGCTTCCTTCCGCACCTCCGGACCGAGTCAGTTGACCCACAACACCGTCCTCATCCATTCCCAGATGTCTTCTTTACTTCTGAATTAACACGTTTAAAAAACTCAAAGCACCTTTTCGTGTCTTTCTTGCCATTTCCGGGTTCAAAATGGATGCCAAAGTTGACCAACTTGTCGGACTCTGTCCTCATCCTTCTACCGTTAAGGTGAGAAGCACTATTTATGATCTACATTAAACCTTCATGAGCTTGAGGCGAAAAAGCAGCTCATGATGTCAGAATAGCAGCAACAAGCTTGTTAGCTAAAAATAGTTTGTCTGCGTAAGCCCTTATAATAACAATATCACTAATACTTGGTTAATATTCAGGTCGCGGAATATAAATGGAGTATTGTTGGCGATTTTTGGATGGTTATTGAGCAGAGTTGGGTTAGTTACTGAAAACCAGTAACTAGTTACAGTTACTAGTTACTTTATTTCAAAAGTAACTCAGTTACTAACTCAGTTACTTACACCAAAAAGTAATGTGTTACTGTGAAAAGTAACTAGTTACTTTTTCTTTTCTTTTTTATTTAAGACTCCCATTAATGCCCTTTTAGCTTTCATTTCAGTACTGTTATTGCACTGGAGAATAATACAATCTGTTGATCAACTTGGCATGCATTTGCATCACTGAACTCTGCTAAGCAATGTGGTCTACATACAACACACAAAGACAAAGATATGTTTCAAAGGGCCAATTTATTTTGGTTTGGTTTCGCGTAAAGTAACGCAGTAACGCATCATGTAGTAATGGTAACTGAGTTAATGAATATAAAAAATAACGCCTTAGACTACTAGTTACCGCCGAAACTAACGGCGTTACAGTAACGCATTACTTTGTAACGCGTTAGTTCCAACACTGTTATTGAGAGGGCTTTATGGGCGGAATAGAGGACCTCCCACCGACTTCAAAATACATCTGTCTTCTTATCTCTCATAATGATTGTGAACGATGGGCAATATTCCAAAAAAGTGCAGTTCCCCTTTAACATTAAAGTTGTTGGCAAGTCCCCTTGACATCATTCTTGGTCTAAACTGATGTTCGATGTTGTTAGATAGAAATGAAACGCAATGAAACGCAAAAACTATTGCAAGTTGGCAATTTGTTGCACTTTTGTTGCGTAGTAGGGACCATACCATTTTTGATTCTGTTCAATCAAACAGCAAAGATAAAAAATACATTCTCTGAACAAAAAGAAAGAAAAACATGGTTTTATATCCTTTGTTTGTTTGCAGGCTACTTCCTGGCTCTGCTATTTACATTAATAACTCAAGCAGCAACATTTGTATAGCTATGGATGTTTATTGTTGTTTGAGCTATGACAGTTTAGAAAACAAACAAACAAAAAAATTACACTAAAGGTTCCGGGGTTCCAAAAGGGTCCCACTCATGATTTTTTTTTTACTTTTTAACATTTAATGCTTAAATCTGTAGATAAATTTCAGATCTATCTATCAGTCATAGTTGTCTATTATTTTTTGAGCTATGACAGTTTAAAAAACAAACTAAAAAAAAATCACACTAAAGACCTCGGAGATCCAAAAGGGTCCCACTTATAAAAGTGTTAAAAAATTTTTTAAAAAGTATGACTATTCTTAACACTTTTATAAGTGGGACCCTTTTGGATCCCCGAGACCTTTAGTGTGATTTTTTATTTTATTTTATTTTAAACTGTCATAGCTCAAAAAAATAATAAAAAACTATAACTGACGTATAAATCTGAAATTGATCTACAGATTTAAGCATTAAAAGTAAAAAAAAAAAAAAAAAAAGTATGACTATCTTTAACACTTTTATAAGTCGGAACTGTCATAAATAAAGTATGACTATTTTTAACTTTTAACGCTTAAATCTGTAGATCAATTTCAGAACTATCCATCAGTTATAGTTGTTTATTATTTTTTGAGCTATGACAGTTTAGAAAATAACAACAACAAAAATCACACTAAAGGTCTCAGGAATCCAAAAGGGTCCCACTTATAAAAGTGTTAAGAATAGTCATACGTTTTTCTTTTTTTTTTACTTTAAACGCTTAAATCTGTATATCAATTTCAGATCTATCCATCAATTATAGTTGTTTATTATTTTTTGAGCTATGACAGTTTAAAAAATAATGCAAAAAAAAAATCCCACTAAAGGTCTTGGGGATCCAAAAGGGTCCCCACTTATAAAAGTGTTAAGACTACTCATACTTTTTTTCTTCTTTTTTTTTTTTCCTTTTAACACTTAAATTTTGGGGATCCAAAAGGGTCCCACTTATATAAAAAAGTCATTATTTTTTGTTTGTTTTTTACTTTTAACGCTTAACTCTGTAAATCAATTTCAGATCTATCCATCAGCTACAGTTGTTCATAATTTTTTGACCTATGACAGTTTAAAAAATAACACAAAAAAAAATCACACTAAAAGGTCTCAGGGATCCAAAAGGGTCCCACTTATAAAAGTGTTAAGAATAGTCATACTTTTTTCTTTTTTTTTTTTACTTTTAACGCTTAAATCTGTATATCAATTTCAGATCTATCCATCAATTATAGTTGCTTATTATTTTTTGAGCTATGACAGTTTAAAAAATAACAAAAAAAAATCCCACTAAAAGTCTCGGGGATCCAAAAGGGTCCCACTTATATAAAATAGTCATAGTTTTTATTTATTTTTTTTACTTTTAACGCTTAACTCTGTAGATCAATTTCAGATATATCCATCAGTTATAGTTGTTTATTATTTGTTGCGCTATGACAGTTTAAAAAATAACAACAACAAAAAAATCACACTAAAGGTCTTGGGGATCCAAAAGGGTCCCACTTACAAAAGTGTTAAGAATACTCATACTTTTTTTTTTCTTTTTTTTTTTTTACTTTTAACGCTTAAATCTTGGGGATCCAAAAGAGTGCCACTTATATAAAAAAGTTATACTTTTTTTTTTTTTTTTACTTTTAATGCTTAACTTTGTAGTAGATCGATTTCAGATCTATCCATCAGTTATAGCTGTTTGTTATTTTTTGAGCTATGACAGTTTAAAAAATAACACAAAAAAATCACACTAAAGGTCTCAGGGATCCAAAAGGGTCCCACTTATAAAAGTGTTAAAAATAATCATCCTTTTTTTTTTTTTTACTTTTAACGCTTAACTCTGTAGTAGATCAATTTCAGATCTATCCATCAATTATAGTTGTTTATTATTGTTTGAGCTATGACAGTTTAAAAAATAACAACAACAAAAAAAATCACACTAAAGGTCTCAGGGATCCAAAAGGGTCCCACTTATAAAAGTGTTAAAAATAGTAATACTTTTTTTTTTTTTACTTGTCACGCTTAAATCTGTAGATCAATTTCAGATCTATCCATCAGTTATAGTTGTTTATTATTGTTTGAGCAATGACAGTTTAAAAAATCCCCCCCCAAAAAAAATCACACTAAAGGTTTCGGGGATCCAAAAGGGTCCCACTTATATAAAATAGTCATACATTTTTATTTGTATTTTTTTAAACTTTTAACACTTAACTCTGTAGATCCATTTTAGATGTATCCATCAGTTATAGTTGTGTATTATTTGTTGAGCTATGACAATTTAAAAACAACGAAAATATCACACTAAAGGTCTCAGGGAACCAAAAGGGTCCCACTTATAAAAGTGTTAAGAGTACTCATACTTTTTTTTTTTTTTCTTTTTTTTTTTTACTTTTAACGTTTAAATATTTGGGATTCAAAAGGGTCCCACTTAAACAAAAAAAGTCATACTTTTTTTTTTTTTTTTTTACTTTTAATGCTTAACTCTGGAAATCAATTTCAGATCTATCCATCAGTTATAGTTGTTTATTATTTTTTGAGCTATGACAGTTTAAAAAATAACAAAACAAAAATCACAATAAAGGTCTCGGGGATCCAAAAGGGTCCCACTTATATAAAATAGTCTTTTTTTTTTCTTTTTTTTCACTTTTAACGCTTAACTCTGTATATCAATTTCAGATCTATCCATCAGTTATAGTTGTTTATTATTTGTTGAGCTATGTAAATAACAACAAAAAAATCACACTAAAGGTCTCGGGGATCCAAAAAAGTCCCACTTATAAAAGTGTTAAGAATACTCACTTTTTTTTTCTTTTTTTTTTTTTTACTTTTAACGCTTAAATATTTGGGATTCAAAAGGGTCCCACTTAAACAAAAAAGGTCATACTTTTTTTTTTTTTTTACTTTTAATGCTTAACTCTGGAAGTCAATTTCAGATCTATCCATCAGTTATAGTTGTTTATTATTTTTTGAGCTATGACAGTTTAAAAAATAAAACAAAAATCACAATAAAGGTCTCGAGGATCCAAAAGGGTCCCACTTATATAAAATAGTCTTTTTTGTTTTCTTTTTTTTTACTTTTAACGCTTAACTCTGTTTATCATTTTCAGATCTATCCATCAGTTATAGTTGTTTATTATTTGTTGAGCTATGTAAATAACAACAAAAAAATCACACTAAAGGTCTCGGGGATCCAAAAAAGTCCCACTTATAAAAGTGTTAAGAATACTCACTTTTTTTTTCTTTTTTTTTTTTTTTTACTTTTAACGCTTAAATATTTGGGATTCAAAAGGGTCCCACATAAACAAAAAAGGTCATACTTTTTTTTTTTTTTTTTACTTTTAATGCTTAACTCTGGAAGTCAATTTCAAATCTATCCATCAGTTATAGTTGTTTATTATTTTTTGAGCTATGACAGTTTAAAAAATAACAAAACAAAAATCACAATAAAGGTCTCGGGGATCCAAAAGGGTCCCACTTATATAAAATAGTCTTTTTTTTTTTCTTTTTTTTTACTTTTAACGCTTAACTCTGTATATCAATTTCAGATCTATCCATCAGTTATAGTTGTTTATTATTTGTTGAGCTATGTAAATAACAACAACAAAATCACACTAAAGGTCTCAGGGATCCAAAAAAGTCCCACTTATAAAAGTGTTAAGAATACTCATACTTTTTTTTTCTTTTTTTTTTTTTTTTACTTTTAACGCTTAAATATTTGGGATTCAAAAGGGTCCCACTTAAACAAAAAAGGTCATACTTTTTTCCTTTTTTTTTAACTTTTAATGCTTAACTCTGGAAGTCAATTTCAGATCTATCCATCAGTTATAGTTGTTTATTATTTTTTGAGCTATGACAGTTTAAAAAATAAAACAAAAATCACAATAAAGGTCTCGAGGATCCAAAAGGGTCCCACTTATATAAAATAGTCTCTTTTTTTTTCTTTTTTTTTACTTTTAACGCTTAACTCTGTATATCAATTTCAGATCTATCCATCAGTTATAGTTGTTTATTATTTGTTGAGCTATGTAAATAACAACAAAAAAATCACACTAAAGGTCTCGGGGATCCAAAAAAGTCCCACTTATAAAAGTGTTAAGAATACTCATACTTTTTTTTTTCTTTTTTTTTTTTTTTACTTTTAACGCTTAATTCTTGGGGATCCAAAAGGGTCCCACTTATAAAAGTGTTAAAAATAATCATACTTTTTTTTTTTCTTTCTTTCTTATTTTTTGAGCTATGACAGTTTAAAAAATAACACAAAAAAAAATCACACTAAAGGTCTCAGGGATCCAAAAGGGCCCCACTTATAAAAGTGTTAAGAATAGTCATACTTTTTTTTCTTTTAACTTAACTTAAGAGAGTGTGAAGTGAATGATGCTTACCTGTGACGTGCGAGGTGCGTTGCACTCGAAGGTGCTTCCTCCTCCCCACTTCCTCCCCGAGCAGGTAGTACCATCCTCGGACCTCCTAGAGTGTGCACGAGTCAACAATAGACGTGTGAGTGCCGAGATTTAAAACGTAAATCCAATAGCATGCCCTCGTCTGCTTACAGTCACTATTCACAATCCTTTTCCTTTATTATTCCTGCAGCGGATGACCCCCCGCCCACCCACCCACTTTCTCTTTTGCATCTCTGCCTTGTGAGCCAGATGGTGCATGTGTGTGCGTGTGTGTGTGTGTGTGTGTGTGTGTGTGTGTGTGTGTGTGTGTGTGTGTGGGTGTGTGTGTGTGTGTGTGTGTGTGTGTTACATAAAGCTATGCCGGGCTGAGGCAGCAGGCGTCTGATTTATAATCTGAGTGATGTAGACACGTTCATGCAAACATGGACATGTCCGAGGCGCATACGTCATTTTAGTCTTGGTCACACACACTTACAGCGGCAGCAATGACACACACACACACACACACACACACACAAGCTCGCCTTATTGTGCTAAATAATGCGTTGCCGTGGACAGTGACAATAATCTCTACTTTAAAAGCATCTTATCTGAGTGGACAGATTTCTGCAGGCAGTGGGACACAAAGGGGGGTGGGGGGGAGGACGTTACAGTATGCACTGAAGAGTCAGGGGAGGGATTTAAACGAGACAATGTTATTCTTTATCCGTCAAAAAAAAAGATTTTGTTTTTTTGTTTTTTTCAAAGGAGGCATGTCGTTGGGGTGAAAGGAGTTGAAAGGAAAGCTAAGCCATGCTTGCAAATGCTAACAACATCCCCTAAACAAGTGCTTAGCTTAGCTTAGCTTAGCTTAGCTTAGCATAACTGAATTTTAGTCGCATTAAAAATTGTGTGCTTGAAAAAACAGCTATAAAACCATAAAAACACATTAGTAGCTACAAATGTAACTACCTGTGACTGATAGCCTGCTAGCTACAGATTGTGTCATCTATTGCTAATTAGTAGCCCTCTTGACCGATGCTAACTGGCTAACTTGTAATTGGTTCGAGCATCTGCTTGTTCCTCCATTTTTTGGACAATTCTGACGAGCAATACAGTGTTGACATCTACAAACCCCGTTTCCATATGAGTTGGGAAATTGTGTTAGATGTAAATACAAACGGAATACAATGATTTGCAAATCATTTTCAACCCATATTCAGTTGAATATGCTACCAAGACAACATATTTGATGTTCAAACTGATAAACTTTTTTTTTTTTTGCAAATAATCATTAACTTTAGAATTTGATGCCAGCAACACGTGACAAAGAAGGTGGGAAAGGTGGCAAATACTGATCAAGTTGAGGAATGCTCATCAAACACTTATTTAGAACATCCCACAGGTGTGCAGGCAAATTGGGAACAGGTGGGTGCCATGATTAGGTATAAAAGTAGATTCCATGAAATGCTCAGTCATTCACAAACAAGGATGGGGCGAGGGTCACCACTTTGTCAACAAATGCGTGAGCAAATTTTTGAACAGTTTAAGAAAAACCTTTCTCAACCAGCTATTGCAAGGAATTTAGGGATTTCACCATCTACGGTCCGTAATATCATCAAAGGGTTCAGAGAATCTGGAGAAATCACTGCACGTAAGCAGCTAAGCCCGTGACCTTCGATCCCTCAGGCTGTACTGCATCAGCAAGCGACATCAGTGTGTAAAGGATATCACCACATGGGCTCAGGAACACTTCAGAAACCCACTGTCAGTAACTACAGTTGGTCGCTACATCTGTAAGTGCAAGTTAAAACTCTCCTATGCAAGGCGAAAACCGTTTATCAACAACACCCAGAAACGCCGTCGGCTTCGCTGGGCCTGAGCTCATCTAAGATGGACTGATACAAAGTGGAAAAGTGTTCTGTGGTCTGACCAGTCCACATTTCAAATTGTTTTTGGAAACTGTGGATGTCGTGTCCTCCGGATCAAAGAGGAAAAGAACCATCTGGATTGTTATAGGCGCAAAGTTGAAAAGCCAGCATCTGTGATGGTATGGGGGTGTATTAGTGCCCAAGACATGGGTAACTTACACATCTGTGAAGGCGCCATTAATGCTGAAAGGTACATACAGGTTTTGGAGCAACATATGTTGTCATCCAAGCAACGTTACCATGGACGCCCCTGCTTATTTCAGCAAGACAAGTGTTACATCAACGTGGCTTCATAGTAAAAGAGTGCAGGTACTAGACTGGCCTGCCTGTAGTCCAGACCTGTCTCCCATTGAAAATGTGTGGCGCATTATGAAGCCTAAAATACCACAACGGAGATCCCCGGACTGTTGAACAACTTAAGCTGTACATCAAGCAAAAATGGGAAAGAATTCCACCTGAGAAGCTTAAAAAATGTGTCTCCTCAGTTCCCAAACGTTTACTGAGTGTTGTTAAAAGGAAAGGCCGTGTAACACAGTGGTGAACATGCCCTTTCCCAACTACTTTGGCACGGGTTGCAGCCATGAAATTCTAAGTTAATTATTATTTGCAAAAAAAATAAATAAAGTTTATGAGTTTGAACATCAAATATGTTGTCTTTGTAGCATATTCAAATGAATATGGGTTGAAAAGGATTTGCAAATCATTGTATTCCGTTTATATTTACATCTTTCACAATTACCCAACTCATATGGAAACGGGGTTTGTAATTGGATAAAAAATATATATTTTCTAAATAAATTTAATAAAATTGGATTCATTGACAATTGCAAACTTGCGCACTTGAATTCTGATTAGAACTGCTACTCAACAAATATACCTCAATTTTAAGGGCCTGCATTTTAGCAATTATGAGCGCATGAAGACAGATTACCTTCCTACCTGGAATACATTTTTCAAAAAATGTGAAGAAATGCATCTTAAATGCATTTTAATGTTGTTTTATTATTTATTAATATTTTGTCTATTCTTACAATACATGAGTAGCACTCTGAACAATACTGGAAAAATACTATACTATACCAAAAATATGAAGCTACAAAAACAACTCACTAACGTGCGCTGCTAGCTATACGTTTATTTGAATATCGCTAACTTGAATTATAATTGTTTAATCCACCTGCCAAACAACAATTGAGCTTGCACTTTATTGAATAATTATGAACACATCAAGAAATATTTATTTTCTACCTGGCATCAAAGGGCTGAAATATGAGGGGATTCAAACATTTTAAAGATGTGAGCAAATGCATTTATTTTATTATTCATTATTATTTTGTCTGCTCTCCCAAGACTTTAGTATAGTAATTGTCAATATTGTTTAAAATACTATTATACAAGAAATATTAAGCTACAAAAACATCTTGCTAGCTTGTACTGCGAGCTTTACATTTATTTGAATATCGCTAACTTGAAATATGATTGTCACACAACAGTTGTAACACAATTTTAAGGGCCTGTATTTTAGTGATGGATTATGAATGTATCGCGGAAGAACAATTATGAAAAATACTTTACAGTAATAACAGGGTAAAGCTAAAAACAACTTCCTAGCTTGCATTGCTAACTATACATATACTCACTAACTTGAAATTGGATTATGTGACCAACCTATGACTCAACAAATGTTTCTTCATTTTAAGGGCCTGCATTTTATTGATTCTAAACACATAAAGGAATATTTACATTCTACCTGGTGACAAAGACCAATGTTGAAAAGTATTATACTATAAAGCTATCAAACTACAAAAATGTGTTGCCAGCTTGAGGCGAGAGATATTTATCGCGTATACCTAGCTATTTATTAACTTTAATTGATTTTTTTGGGCCCGTTCTTGCAATAATTTAATAGGATGCAGTCGAAAAAATGCATAAAAATAACCAATACTGAATATACACTACCGTTCAAAAGTTTGGGGTCACCCAAACAATTTTGTGGAATAGCCTTCATTTCTAAGAACAAGAATAGACTGTCGAGTTTCAGATGAAAGTTCTCTTTTTCTGGCCATTTTGAGCGTTTAATTGACCCCACAAATGTGATGCTCCAGAAACTCAATCTGCTCAAAGGAAGGTCAGTTTTGTAGCTTCTGTAACGAGCTAAACTGTTTTCAGATGTGTGAACATGTTTGCACAAGGGTTTTCTAATCATCAATTAGCCTTCTGAGCCAATGAGCAAACACATTGTACCATTAGAACACTGGAGTGATAGTTGCTGGAAATGGGCCTCTATACACCTATGTAGATATTGCACCAAAAACCAGACATTTGCAGCTAGAATAGTCATTTACCACATTAGCAATGTATAGAGTGTATTTCTTTAAAGTTAAGACTAGTTTAAAGTTATCTTCATTGAAAAGTACAGTGCTTTTCCTTCAAAAATAAGGACATTTCAATGTGACCCCAAACTTATGAACGGTAGTGTACGTTTAAATGATAAAAGTATGTAAGTATTTTTTCCAGAAGTGGGGGATTCCATGTCTTGATTTCCTTCAGTGTTTCTTAAAGCCAGAAAGTTGCTGTTTTTTTCTACAAAAATTAAACAACCGAATGAACATCCTTTAAGTCTGGTGATTCAAGACATTTTGCCAGGGGTGGTATTAAGGCCAGTGCAATTCATTCACACTGAACTAAAATGTTGGATTCATGCTCTGTTGGATATACAATACGCACTCACATCTCACTCACACACACGCTTACATAAAGGTCATTGAATGGTCAGAATGTACTGGTAAGAGCGTAAACTCACCTTCCGTGCTTGTATGAGGGCGCGCACGCCAAAGCTCATGCAGCCCAGCAACACACTCAGCCTGCGCAAACACACAAAGGTCATTAAAAGCTATTGATCAATAAGGTCGGTGTGGATTTTTTTTTTAAAAAGGTTATTTTCATTAACACACAAGTATCTTGTCTTCTTTTCTAGACACAGATGGTCCACCTTTTGAAGCATCTCATTCGGCAGAGAGTACCTAAGGACAAACTCGGTGTTGAAAGAAAAAAGGGCCTTGCAACAAAACCACAATTGTGTAAAAAATTGAAGATGTGTTGTCCTTGCATGAATGAAAGTGGACTCATTCAATACCATTTTTTTTTTTACATTGAGTAGCTGCCAAAAGACTGTTTGTGAGACAAACGCAGCCACTTTTTTATTTTATTTTATTTTATTTTATTTCAAAGTTCAAACTCATGTAAATGATAGACAGACAGACAGATACATACATACATACAGTACATACAAACATACATACAGTACATACAAACATACAAACATACATACTCAAAGAATGTACAGTTTAAAACACATAGCTCGCTTGGCTGATAGCTACAGTTCTTTGGTTAGCTCGGTCCAACCAGCAGCCAATGAAAGGTAAGGGAAATGATGACATCATCAACATCCGTCCGCTGGTTGTCCACAATTGAACAACTGATCACACAAATAGCATATATTGACAGTATAAAAACAAATCAAGGCAACCCGTTTCAACATTGTAGACGTTTACAGCGTTAAATGATCAACATCTTTATACAAAGAAAAAAATGTTAGAGCAGGGGTCCCCAAACTTTTTGACTCGGGGGGCCGCATTGGGTTAAAAAAATGTTTGTTACTGCACACATACATATACTATATATATATATACATATACTATATATATATATATATATATATATATATATATATATATATATATATATATATATATATATATATATATATATATATATATATATATATATATATATATATATATATATATATATATGTGTGTATGTGTATGTGTATGTATATGTATATATATGTATGTACAGGTGTCAGGACTAGGTTCTCGGGTTGTGTTTCTCCGGAAGGCAACGGAAAGTTGGCGCGAGCCAGACGTGAGTTTGAATACATGATTTATTTTTAACACTGATAAACTAAAAAAAAGGAAGCAAACAAATGGCGCGCACAAAGGCGGAAATACAAACTTGACTAAGAAACAAAAGACATGCACGTGGGCACAAAAACTATGAACAAAGAAACAAAAACACTAACTGTGGTCTTAATAAACAAAACTTACTTGGCATGAGAAAAAAAGCAGCATGGATCATCAGAGTGGCAGGAGTGTGAATGTGTGAGGACGCCAGAACGAACAACAGAAACAGACAGATTTAAATAGTGACGTGATCAGTGAAAACAGGTGCGTGACTCGAAACGTGAAACAGGTGCGTGACAAGACAGGTGAAAACTAATGGGTGACCATGGAAACCAAACCAAACAAGGAAGTGCAACCAGGAACTAAAAAGAGTCCAAAAAACAAACACATGGCCAAAACAAAAACATGAACAGACATGACGCATGACCAAAACAAAAACATGAACAGACATGACAGAACCCCCCCCCCCCCCTTACGGACAGATCCCAGATGTCCAAAAAACAGGATCAAGAGTCAAGGGAGGGCGGGAGGGGGACATGGCGGTGGGTCGCCAGGCCAAGTGGCCCCGAATCCACCGAGGCATAGTCATGTGGCGGCGGCGACACAGGCGAGGTGGGCGACCCGGGAAGGGCCACATGCGTGGCCGACGAAAAGGTGGGCGCACTTGGCGTGGCGGACGACCAGGTAGTGGCCACAACCGTGGCAGACGAGGAGGCAGGCGCGTCGTCGTCATTGCAGGCGTGGAAGCCGCAGATGACGCAGGTGCGGGTGCAGCAGACGAAGCAGGCGGCGAAGCTTGGCGTGGCACTTCGGGCGGCGAAGCTTGGTCTTGGCCGCTTGGAGGGTCTTGGCTGCTTGGAGGGTCTTGGTCTTGGCGAGGGTCTGGGTCTTGGTCTTGGCGAGGGTCTTGGTCCTGGTCTTGGCGAGGTTGGTCTTGGACTTGGTCTTGGTCTTGGCATGGTTGGTCTTGGACTTGGTCTTGGCATGGTTGGTCTTGGACTTGGTCTTGGCATGGTTGGTCTTGGACTTGGTATGGTTGGTCTTGGACTTGGTCTTGGCATGGTTGGTCTTGGACTTGGATTTGGTGTTGGCATGGTTGGTCTTGGAGTTGGCATGGTTGGTCTTGGACTTGGTCTTGGCATAGTTGGTCTTGGACTTGGTCTTGGCATGGTTGGTCTTGGCATGGGGGGTCTTGGACTTGGTCTTGGCATGGTTGGTCTTGGACTTGGATTTGGTGTTGGCATGGTTGGTCTTGGAGTTGGCATGGTTGGTCTTGGACTTGGTCTTGGCATAGTTAGTCTTGGACTTGGTCTTGGCATAGTTGGTCTTGGACTTGGTCTTGGCATGGTTGGTCTTGGCATGGGGGGTCTTGGACTTGGTCTTGGCATGGTGTGTCTTGGTCTTGGCGTGGCGCTGCGACTGGCGGCACTTGGCGTCGTGGAGCTGCGACTGCCGGCACTTGGCGTCGTGGAGCTGCGACTGGCGGCACTTGGCGTCGTGGAGCTGCGACTGGCGGCACTTGGCGTCGTGGAGCTGCGACTGGCGGCACTTGGCGTCGTGGAGCTGCGACTGGCGGCACTTGGCGTCGTGAAGCTGCGACTGGCAGCACTTGGCGTCGTGAAGCTGCGACTGGCGGCACTTGGCGTCGTGAAGCTGCGACTGGCGGCACTTGGCGTCGTGAAGCTGCGACTGGCGGCACTTGACGTCGTGAAGCTGCAACTGGCGGCACTTGGCGTCGTGAAGCTGCGACTGGCGGCACTTGGCGTCGTGAAGCTGCGACTGGCGGCACTTGGCGGCGTGGAGCAGGTAACGGAACTTGGCGTGGAGTTGCGACTGGTGGCGCTTGGCGTGGAGCTGCGACTGGTGGCGCTTGGCGTGGAGCTGCGACTGGTGGCGCTTGGCGTGGAGCTGCGACTGGTGGCGCTTGGCGTGGAGCTGCGACTGGTGGCGCTTGGCGTGGAGCTGCGACTGGTGGCGCTTGGCGTGGTGCAGGTGGAGGTGGCCTAGCTGGAGGCTGTGGCTTGGCCGGTCGAAAGACTGGTGGTGGCGGCCGTGCTGGTGGCTGTGGCTTGGCGTGACGAAATTCAGGTGGTGGTGGCCGAGCTGGAGGCTGTGGCTTGGCAGACCGAAGAACGACCCCACCTGAACAGTCCCCAGCCCTAGCCCCCCCCTCAAGGAGCGGATCACAGATGCGCTCCCTGCGGTCTGGAACCGTCTTTTGGGGTGGGTGGAGGGAGGTCAGGAGGGGGGCAGAATCCTCCCCTCCAAACTGTCCAAAAAGCCTTTCTTCTTCCTAGAATTGAGTGGGTGGGAAAAAAAAATTGTGTGACTTGGGCGTGGCTTGAGTTCTGGGGGGCGGGGCATGAAAACTGGGTGACTGTGACTGATATGCTCTAATTTGTAAAAACATGTCCTGATAATGCTCTATCTTGGACTTAGAGTCTTTTGCTGGGGGCGGGTGATCAAAAGAAAAAGAGTTCAGAAAAAAAAAATCCTGGTCTGTGATGTCATTTTGGAGCTGCGGAGCTGGCAGCAACCTGCTTCCGCCCGGAGTGGGAGGAGCCTGCGGCAGCGCCGCATGCTGTCCGCTCGCCTTCCCTGATGTCCTTGGTCTGGAGCGGCGCTTCCGGGACTGCGGTGACGCAGCGCCGTCCTCGGACCAACTGGAGCTCAATGGCACCAGATTTCCATCTGGCCCCCACATCAGGTCTCTGTGCTTCCCGGAGGAATAACGCAGCGTCTCTTCCTCCATCACGCGGAGGACCTCCCACGCTTCCTCGTCAAAATTGTCCAATTTTCTTGCGGAGAAACTCTTCTGCTGGCGT
>NC_084738.1:1137303-1204803 GCF_033978785.1 Entelurus aequoreus
TTTTAACTTGGGACTGGATTTTGGATGCTGGCGGGCCGTAGTTTGGGGACTCCTGTGTTAGAGAGTCCAGTAAGAGACAATACAAAAAAAAAATCTTCAAATAATTTAAAGATTTTTCTATGTTTAAGCATTTCACAAGATTTTATAAATAATTTGAAATCAATAATCAAATGGAAGAGATTGGGTTTCACTTTCATAAATCCACTTTCACGTATGAAAAATTTTGATTGTAATAGCCAAGGCTTAGCAACACACGGGATGATATCGGATTGTTTGGATATCTGATTTGTTTGTAATCGCTGCCTAAGCAGAAAATGGCAATGTATTTTGAAGTGTGAATAAACCAATGGGAGCCTTATTGCAAAGTCTTGCATAATAGTTGTACTCATAATAAAGAGGACATACGAAATAGCCAAAAAGCCGTCTGTCCTGGTCCGTTTCCTGGTCGTTCTTAATAAATAGCAGCGGACATTTGGTGTGAATAAAGCTTAATTGCTTACCAAAGATGAGCCTTTAATCTCTGTCCCAGAAACGGCCCCAAAAAAAACCGTCTTTATCTTGAGCCAAACTCAGGCTGTCACTGCACTGTAATCCTTTCTAACATTCGTGTTTGGGCCCAAAAGCAGCAATTGTGTGCATGAAAAGAGATGCACACGTGGACATCATTAAGCAAGGTATTTTTTAAGCATATGACTTTTTTCCCCATCTTCATAGTGAAAAAAGGGTGAGTTATTCCACCATATTTTCTCCATCCCTAGCTTTGACCTTATTTTCATTCTGCCGAGGCAGGGAGGCGAGAGTAACGCACTCACACCGAGCAAAACGTGCAGAAAGGAAAGTGATAACATTAAATATCAGCATTTTAATACAATCATTTTATAGTGTCCACTAAGCTAAATTTCTGCACATACCTGGTGGCGGAGTCAGAATTCCACACTGTGAAAAGCAGTCGCTTGTGAAGGTCCTGGTCACAGACTGTGCTACAATAATAGAAATCCAGCATGTCAGCAGTTCTTTAACCTTTTACGGACAGTAGAGTCTTTAGCTTGTATTGGAAAAGAACGCAGGGAAAAAAAAAAACAAGAATGTGCGATTGCTTACAAGTGAAAAGTATGGAGGAAGATGGGATTCCTACACTGAGGAACCATCGGCGTCTTCCGTCGCTCACTGGGGTCACTGTCTGGAAACATACCCACCTGAGAAGACAAGCCAGTTAACGTTACAATAATAATAATATGCGTATTTAATAAACTCTAAACATGTGAATCCCCACAGTAATGCCCGGTACAACAGTCAAAAAATGTACAGTTTTATAATTGAATATAATACACACAGATAGCTGGAGCCTATCAAAGATGGCTTTGGCAGAGAGGATTTATCTATACTAATTTATTTGAATTGTAAATTGTATAACTTAATTAACACCACTGACTAGTTGACTGAAATACAATTAGGTAAAAAGTAAAGGAATTTTTTTATTTTCTATTGTTTCCCTTCTTCAGGGTCATGGGAGGGCCGGAGTTTATCCCAGCTGACTTTTGGCGAGAGGAAGGTTGCATTTATTTAATCTAATTTATTTTAATTGATAATTGTTTAACTTATCTAACACCCCTGACGAGTTGAGCTAAATATAATTAGGTAAAAAAGTCAATTGAATGATTTTTTTTCCACGGTTTCCCATCTTCAGGGTTAATGGGTGAGCTGGAGTCTATCCCATCTTGACTTTGGGTGATATGAGGGTGCAGAAAAGACAATAAAATGCAATTTATTTATATTTTGTATCAGACCTGGACAAATTAAGGACCGCTTAGCTTTTCAATCTGGCCCGCCGGACATTCCCAAATATTTTTTTTAGATCTTTAAGATGGAAAGTGTAGCTGCCATAATGATGTGCAGTGATGTTTTCTAATGACCGAAAGTCTTGAACTATACAAAGCATTTCAATGGTTGGAATCTGCGCTTTTGCATGATATACTAGTTACTATGGTAATTTAATTAGTTACTACGGTAATGTAAGCCACAGCAGCTCAGACGAGGCACCAAGCAGTGTGGGTGGGGAGCGTTTCCACAGAAAGTGTTTCCAGAGCGGCCAGCCTGAAATGCGGGTGTCAGGGACAGATTTTTACAACAAAGTTCTAAAGCTTGGTGATATATTAGATATAACAGATTGTAGGTGGGGGTTTTTTTTACCCTTCGCGTTCATATTTCGCTGTGTTTGTTGCATTTTTGTTGCGTTTCGCTTGATTGTAAAATATGTCGATCGAAAGGGGGTGTGACGTTCATATGTTGTCAATATTCAGTGTTTTATCGTTCATAGTTAATATTGTAAATCCCACGTTCTTTATTTTCATGAACATTTTAGGTGTCTTATTCAGTAAAAAAAATTATAATAATTCCATTCCATTTTTTAAGGCGGTCTGTCATAATGTTTTTAGCATTCAATTATTGTGAGTTTTTTTATTAGTGTTCCTGAAAATCAGATATACCAGCCCGGCCCCCAGACACATGTTTTTCTCTAAAGTTGGCCCCCCGAGTCAAAATGATTGCCCAGACCTGTTTTAAATCATATATATTTGTTTATATTTTATTTGATTATTATACATATTATTTTATTTTGTATTCAATTTCCATACAGCCATTTTATATACAGCGTATGCTCACTAGTGTCACAGGTAAGCTGGAGTCCAACCCAGAAGAAAATTAAATTTATTGATATTTCATTTTTTATATATATTATCCATATTATTTTATATTCAATGTATTTTTCAATTCATTTATTATTCTATTTGATGTTATTCATGCAGCCAACTTCAAACATGCCAACGCACAGAAGCACTCACAGGATACAGAATATGTAGACTTAGACTTAGACTAAGACAAACTTTATTGATCCACAAGGTAAATTGTTCCACACAGTAGCTCAGTTACAAAGCATGGAAAGGGTAAGGATGGAAAGGATAATGCAGGTATTAAGTAGACTAAAAATGTACCATAGTAACAATATACAATATAACATATATGTAATATTCACATATTATATATAAAGTATATAATATATACAGATATATTATATTATTATATTATATTAAATTTTTATATAATATATACAATATATAACAAATCCCAATTACTATGTACAATATTACAGTATATGTAACAGCTGCAGCAAAAAAAATAAAAAGGGCAGCATAAAATAGAGTATAGTATTAAAGCAGCCAGGAAATGACAGCGAACAACACAATCATACCTTGACATAAGAGTCACATGACCCATGATGCGCGTCCAACACTCCTTGTGCCTCTAAAACTGTCAAAAGGAGGGAAAATAGCTGATTAAGTGAATGATTAGCCACACTGCAAAAACTGAAATCTAAGTAAGATTAAATATCTCAAATAAGGGTGATATTTGCTTATATTCTGTCTGATAAGATAATTCTTCTCACTAAGCAGATTTTATGTTAGAGTGTTTTACTTGTTTTAAGTGTTTTAGTCCTAAATGATCTCAGTAAGATATTACAGCTTGTTGCTGAGATTTTATGACCTATATTGAGTAAAACATGCTTGAAACTAGAATATCAACTGTTGCAAAGCTGTGTCATCAACATTCACAAGTATAAAACTACTTTTTCAAAGTAATAATTTCTTATTTCAAGCATGAACAAAAAAATCATGACTTTGACACAATTGTGTCTCATAATTAAAACAGATGACAGTCAAATGGACTTTGCTCTTTTATTTTCAATGAAACAAGAGAAAATACGTACTCATATAGTAGTACAGTTGGCACAGTACAGTAAACGGACAGTTAATATTTAAACATTTCACATGTGACATTTCTAACTATTTTGAACAGAAATAGTTCATGCATTCAGGTAAATTTTTAAAAATTACAATAAAGAAAAATTTGGCTGGGGGCCGGGCTGTATTGATATATATATATATATATATATATATATATATATATATATATATATATATATATATATATATATATATATATATATATATATATATATATATATATATATATATATATATATATATATATATATATTTTATTTTATTTTTTTTAGGGCTGTGAATCTTTGGGTGTCCCACGATTCAATTCAATATCGATTCTTGGGTCACGATTCGTTACAAAATCGATTTTTTTCGATTCAACGCGATTCTCGATTCAAAAACGATATTTTCCAGATTCAAAAGGATTCTCTATTCATTCAATACATAGGATTTCAGCAGGATCTACCCCAGTCTGCTGACATGCAAGCAGAGTAGTAGATTTTTGTAAAAAGCTTTTATAATTGTAAAGGACAATGTTTTATCAACTGATTGCAATAATGTAAATTTGTTTTAACTATTAAATGAAACAAAAGTATGACTTATTTTATCTTTGTGAAAATATTGGACACAGTGTGTTGTCAAGCTTATGAGATGCGATGCAAGTGTAAGCCACTGTGACACTATTGTTCTTTTTTAAAATTTTTAATAAATGTCTAATAAAAATGTCAATGAGGGAATTATAATCAGTGCTATGTTGAAATTGTAACTAATATTGATACTGTTGTTGATAATATTCATTTTTGTTTCACTACTTTTGGTTTGTTCTGTGTCGTGTTTGTGTCTCCTCTCAATTGCTCTGTTTATTGCAGATCTGTGTGTTGCTGGGTCGGGTTTGGTTTTGGAATTGGATTGCATTGTTATGGTATTGCTGTGTATTGTTTTGTTGGATTGATTAATTTAAAAAAAAAAAAATGAAAAAAAAATTAATAAATAAATATTAAAAAATCTATTTTTTAAAAAATGAGAATCGAATCTGAATCGCACAACGTGAGAATCGCGATTCGAATTCGAATCGATTTTTTCCCACACCCCTAATATATATCTATATAAATAAACATTGACTGATTGATTGATTGATATATATATATATATATACATATGTATATATTCCTTGTGCACTAATTGACTGAAAGAGCACACACTTGGTGCGATGATGTCATGTTGTTGATGGAAAAATGCATTTTTAAACCATATGATTTGCCTGAGCGGCTAGGAGACCCCGAGAGTAACAAGCGGTTGCCTTGTTGCCTTTCCATTAAGAACAATAAATTATTTTTTTGTATAAGTTTGCTGGTTTCAAGAAATGTAACATATCATATGTCAAGATAATGGCACTAGCATTTACTTAATTTAAGAATATTTTTCAACATATTGAAAAAAAAAGGTCTCATGTTTGTTTTTTTTACCAAGAAAAGTGCACTTGTTATTAGTGAGAATATTCTTATTTTACGGTATTTTTGGGTTCATTGAGGTTAGCTAATTTTACTTGTTTTGGAAAGTCTTGACAAGCCAAATTTTCTTGTTCAATTGGCAGATAATTTTCCTTAGTTCAAGTTAATTTTTGTATTTTTTTTTCATGTTTTTGAACACTGACTTTTTGCAGTGCAAGTCATGGTCGAGAGATGTGCATTGATTTAAAAAAAACAAAGAAAACAATTAAATTACAGACGCATGCATTGGAGAGCAGTTAATTATGAATATAAATCATCAAGAAAGACATTCCATGAGGGAAATATGTCCAGGTTTGCATGAAACACAGTAAAGTACCTAAGGTTTGTGCCACGGTAGCTTAAGAAGCTGTTCAATATTTTATTGTTATGCCAGCGCACATATGCCTTTTTCCTCAGTACTCACCGCTCACAGCGAGCACTTCCTGTCCCTGCGTGATTGACAGTTTCAGCTGACCTGCACAGAAGACGAGACAGTGAAGACTTGCAGCTACAGAGTAATGAAACACTGTGTGTGTGTGTGAATGTGTCAATCACGTTGTCTTATGCCCTCCCACTTAGTCACACTTGCCATCAGGCGCTGTTAACACCACCCCGGAGCCTTGTGTCGAGACCATGTTGACACGGCCACTGGTCTAACATTGGCTTTGTGCTCGTCTAAATTTATCCCGCTCATGAGGAGCGCTCCAGTTAGCACTGATAACGTCTCGGGCACCTTGGCCCCGCTCGCATGCATGCCTGCATGGGTACGGGGGATGTTTGTCGTTCCCACACTGAGCTTGGCATTGCTTGTGTGCTCGCCTGCTGGCCGGACTGGCTCAGGCCGACGTAGAAGAACAAAGCAGGAACGCTGCTTTTAATGTCGTCCTGGTGGTTCATCTGAGCGTCCTCCACACAAAAAAAAGGCGATGCTATGAAGGCGCCTCAAAGAGACTGGGCTCAAAGTGTAGCAAACAGCCAAACTTAATGGGGAGCGGGAAAGAAGACTAATTATTCTTACCTTTGAGGACACATTTAAAGATACAGTAGGTAACTATTAGAGATGTCCGATAATATCGGACTGCCGATATTATCGGGCGATAAATGCTTTAAAATGTAATATCGGAAATTATCGGTATCAGTTTCAAAAAGTAAAATGTATGACTTTTTAAAACGCCGCTGTGTACACGGACGTAGGGAGAAGTACAGAGCGCCAATAAACCTTAAAGGCACTGCCTTTGCGTGCCGGTCCAATCACATAATATCCACGGCTTTTCACACACACAAGTGAATGCAAGGCATATTTGGTCAACAGCCATACAGGTCACACTGAGGGTGGCCGTATAAACAACTTTAACACTGTTCCAAATATGCGCCACACTGTGAACCCACACCAAACAAGAATGACAAACACATTTCCGCACCGTAACACAACATAAACACAACAAAACAAATACCCAGAACCCCTTGCAGCACTAACTCTTCCGGGACACTACAATATACACCCCCTGCTAACCCCCCCCCCACCCCCCACCTCAACCCCGCTCACCTCAACCTTCTAATGCTCTCTCAGGGAGAGCATGTCCCAAATTCCAAGCTGCTGTTTTGAGGCATGTTAAAAAAAAATGATGCACTTTGTGACTTCAATAATAAATATGGCAGTGCCATGTTGGCACTTTTTTCCATAACTTGAGTTGATTTATTTTGGAAAACCTTGTTACATTGTTTAATGCATCCAGCGGGGCATCACAACAAAATTAGGCACAATAATGTGTTAATTCCACGACTGTATATATCGGTATCGGTTGATATCGGAATCGGTAATTAAGAGTTGGACAATATCGGATATCGGCAAAAAATCCATTATCGGACATCTCTGGTAACTATTTTAGCTTCCTAAAACTGTGTGGAGTCGTGGCACATGTGGTGCAAACCCAGATAAAAATGTAGGTTGGAAAAAAATCAATTTTCTTTTACCCATTTGACTCACAAACTCTTGAGTCCTGTGTAGGGATTGGTACCAAATGAGGGGGAAAATGTAGCTATCAATGTCTCATCTGGGTGCTAAATGAATGCAGATTCAGCCACCTGCAAATGTGAGTAGCAGCAAAGTCCATCCATCCATCCATTTTCTACCGCTTGTCCTTTTCGGGGTCGCGGGGGTGCTGGAGCCTATCCCAGCTGCACACGGGCGGTAGGCGGGGTACACCCCGGACAAGTCGCCACCTCATCGCAGGGCCAACACAGATAGACAGACAACATTCACCCACTAGGGCCAATTTAGTGTGCCAAAGTCATTATACGCATACCACGCGCTGTACTGTAGGTAAGGCCCCAGGATACGTAGGGGGGCCTCGTTTTTGTGCAAAGGAGCGCCTGTGAAATGTTAATTAATGACTGACAGGTCGCTTTATATGACATTTTTACGGAAAACATATTCCTAGCCGCTTCCTGCTGCGTCACTGATAAGAATCATATGGCAAATTCCCCTCAACATTGTCCCTGTACCAGTGGCAGGCAGCTTTAGTGCAGCTCGAGTAAAGCGGTAGTTCCCTAGTTGCAGCTGTGTCAGGAATGTTTGCAACGTTTAATTATGTTAAATTTCTATGTATACATTTAAACACACACATATATATATATATACATGTGTGTATATATATATATATATATATATATATATATATATATATATATATATATATATATATATATATATATATATATATATATATATATATATATACACATACATACATACATATATATATTGCAATGTATGTAACTGCACCATAGCATCATTCCCAGTACATCAACAATCGCTGAATCAATATATATATATATATATATATATATATATATATATATATATATATATATATATATATATATATATATATATATATATATATATATATATATATATATATATATATATATATATCTATATATCAGTGGCGTGCAGTCACTAGAGGCAGGGGAGGCGGGGCCTCACCTGCCATCATGGAAAGAAAAAAAATGTAAAAAGAAAAAAAAAAAAGTAAATTGTTATATGTATCCAGTGATTATACTAAAGTTATTTTCCATTTAACTTCACCAGTTTTAGATTATTTTTATTTTTATTTTCACATTTGCCGTTCAAATACTGAGAAGAGACGGTGCGGTGATCAGCAGCCAGTTGAGGCACGTCACTGATTTGTGCCTCAACATGGAATGTGCACAATGACTTGGCTAACTGCTGAGCTGCTGTGCAGTGAGACTGTATTGCTATATGAACTATATCAGCTAACTAAACCATAGTTTAGTTAGCTGAGGTATATAATGTACAGTGTATTTTGTCAACAACTGTATGTGTGTAACGTATTTCTTCAGCTGAGCATTCATAAAACTGCTGCCAAAGACGTACTGTCTGAGGCTCGCAGTAATCCGGCCTCCTGGTGGTAGAGGGCGGTAGTGATCCCAGAGATCATTCCTCACCGCAGAAGAAAAAAAAATAAAATAAAAATGTTAGCAATAATAAGTGCAGCGTTTTTTTATTTCCTCTCGCCTGAACTTTTATTAAAAACATGGAGGATTACATATGTAAAATAAAACGGTTTTCTAAACTGGACTTTCAATCGAAGCAGGAGGTAATAATTAGAGGTAGACCAACGCCGGAGCTAAAAGGTTTGCTTTTGACTTTGGGACAGAAGACCCGTTCTTTTCAAACGGTGTAGTACACACGCAAAGGCTGGATGTCCAGCAAGAAAGGTAAGACCATAATAATGTTTTTTTATTAAATGTGCTTTTTGTGTGCTAGTTTGTATGTGTAAAGAATGCTGGTATGAGCTTTTAAACATAACCCGTTAACTGCTGCCAATCACATGGTGAATAAGATACTATTTAGGGTTCATATGTTTGTAAATCTGACTGTGATGATGCAGTGCCTCACCCGACATTAACCTCACCGCACGCCACTGATATATATACCTGTATATATATATATATATATATATATATATATATATATATATATATATATATATATATATATATATATATATATATATATAAATATATATATATATATGTGGGCTCTGTACCGAGGATGTCGTTGTGGCTTGTGCAGCCCTTTGAGACACTTGTGATTTAGGGCTATATAAATAAACATTGATTGATATATATATATATATATATATATATATATATATATATATATATATATATATATATATATATATATATATATATATATATATATATATATATATATATATATATATACAGTGTTTCCCATAAACTGCCGAGATACCTGTGGCGGTGGGGGCGTGACTATGGGCGTGTCTATGGGCGTGGTCACCATGACACCATCGAGTAATTTGCATAATTTACTACAATGATATGATTTTCTCTAAAAAGGCTCAAAAAATGTATACTTACTAATTAATAATAACAGTTTTGTTTTAAACGTCCATCCATCCATCCATCCATCCATTTTACAATATAATTACAACACTTTATGTACATATTTATATACCAAACCTGGGCATTCTGCGGCCCGCGGGCCGCATCCGGCCCTTTGTGCGTCCCTGTCCGGCCCGCGTGAGGCCAATTATAAATTACAAAATAAATTTTAAAAAATATCTATGTCGAGTGTGCAATACAACGGTGCTGCTTTTGTTTTGAAAATCGTTATTTGTATTACTTCCGTGTGGACATATGCGTGTGCGTGATTGTGAGTGAATGTGAACAGCTGCAATCACAAAATAAAGTTGAAAAAACATCTATGTCGTGCGCGCAATACAACTGTGCTGCTTTTATTTTGAAAAGTATTATTTATGGGCGTGTGTCCGTGTGTAACCTGCGAGTGAAGGTGCACATGCAGCGACAAGTGATGCACGGTTTACACCCGAGACGCTAAAAAGAGAAAAGTTGATGAAGAATGGCGTGTTTCCAACAAGACATGGACTGCAAACCAATGTTCCCTCTAAGGTACGTGCCTGCGCAATTGCGCACTGCTCAAACGTCCGCTGCGCGCAGCAAATATATGCCGCGCACCAAATCAAATCCCATCTGAATTCTAAACAAAATAAACATATTTATTCTATGTAATTTTGCAATGCAACTCTGAGTGACAGTGACAACAAGCGGCCCTAACGGTGTTCGTCAACACCGTTCAATTGAACACCGTTCAATTATTGTAACGTCTATCGAGATGCTTCGAGGACAGGAATTATATCGATCACTTTATTGAGCAAAACTGTTTATATTCGGACATAACCACACCAAAAACATGAGTAAAACAATTCTATCTCGAAAAACTAGTCATTTTCTGCCGTACAAACCAGGCCAAAACCAACTTGTCATCTGTCACCAACACGCATAGCACTAAACCACTGGTGCGTTTCTGGCCACACAAAAAGTCGGACAACTCAAACACCACACAAAGTTACACTATGACTCCTCAGTCATACGTGTGCTTATTTTACTGTCATTTATTATTAATGTTAATTTATTTATATTAGTCATGGAATGCTGTTACACACACTATGTTGAAGTATTACTATTATTATTATTATTATTATTATTATTTATCTTACGGTATATATGAAAAATAATATTCAGCAAAATTTAATTGAAATATTGTCGATGTGGCCCTCCAGCAGTGCTCGGGTTGCTCATGCGGCCCCCGGTAAAAATTAATTGCCCACCCCTGTTATATACAGATTTGAACAATAAGTTATTCACTGAAATATATTTATTAATTGTGGTTCTTGCAAAAAATATATGTTATAAAATATAAAAGCTAAAATGTCTCTTAAAGCTCTGCCCCTTTAATTAGTGCATACTAAATAATTTAACTTTAGCCTACTACTACAACCATATTATTTACCAGCAACATAAAGTGAAACAGAGGCACAGGTGTCCTGCCACAGTCAGTAACAAATAAACAGAAAACAGTAGTGGTCAAATACAAATAAGGCAACAAGAGAAGTATCCTACACTTCTCTTTTGAAAAGTAAACCTGAACAGCCTATATGGGCATCTACATCAACTATATGATTTGCCTGAGAAGCTGGACAGGACACATTTTTTAATTTTTTTAAATTTTTATTATTATTTTTTTATTTGTGGCGGACGTAATTTTTTCGTAGCGGGCCGCCACAAATAAATGAATGTGTAGGAAACACTGATATATATTTTTTTAATTATTTATTTATTTAATTTTCTTTGTTACTTTTTTTTTCTTTCTTTTTAAAAAAAAAGTTTTTCATCTTATTTTTTACATGACTTTCATTATGTGTGCATGTGTGTGGTACACAGAGATGGAAAGAAATAAAATTTAAAAAAAAGGGGGGGGGGGTTGGGGGTCAGGGGAGTTTGACGTTTCAACTTGCGATTATGCAATGTAAACGGGAGGTACAATACTGGGTTTTTTGTTGTTGTTTTTTAAATGTGAAGCCTTTTGTGCCACATTTTATATGTATGAAGAAAAGTGTTATACAAATAAAGTTTGGGTCCTTGGCCTGGAAAACATTGAAAACGTCTGGACTAGAAAATAAATTTACATGGAGGATTTTCAATATAAAACCGCTAATGAAAGGCTTTGAGAAGGTCCCAGTAACCCGCAGTTCTTTCTACCTGAAAGGACAACAAGTCATGTTGACGTCTTTGTGCATGTAACCCCACCCCGACCCCCCGCGCGTTCCAAAATAAAGACATCATTGGAAACAGGATGAATGATTTACATGAAAAAAAAAAGTGGGAAGAGGAGCTCCTTCGCTGGCTTCCGCCTTCCTCTTTATCCGTCTTAGCTTTTAATTTGGCTTTGTTGCTTATTTGTCACATTTGCATATGAAAAGAGAGGCGCCCCGCCAGCACCTAATAAGGCCAGGCCAGGAGACACTGATGGTTTTCATGTGACAGCTGAAAAAAAATACTTCTTCAGCAGAAAAGGAGCCAGGAGGGAGGCGCCGACTCCATCCAGGTTGTGTGTGAACTAAAGTCATTTGGGGAAGTGCTATGTGAAGGATGTCATTCTTCACAAGAGGACAAAGGCAGCGGTGTCCAAAGTATGGCTTGGGGGTCTTTTGCGCCCTAAGGCTTGTTTTTTTGTTGGCCTGCGACATGCTTTCAAAAACATTATCATGGATGGTTAGGGACACGCAAAAAATAAAACAATGAAACAGTTGCGTGAAAAAAGTAGTCTTTGAGTCAACTCAGTAATACCAGGCTTGCAGGACACACTTGGGATATCGGTTCCGACACGATAATCCATGAGTGAGATCATCCGATACCCATCATATGTATTAACTGTACATTTTGTGTGTATGGTGACAGTTTAACAATATCAACACAATATTTAAAATAGTTCCTTATTCTCTCCTTTTAGATACAATTGTTTGAGAAAAACAATAGTAATACTACGCACTAAACAAAAGCAAAAACTAATAACTACTACTATTTAAATCATTTGGTTTTTGCCCTCAAAGTCCCTGAATTTGTAAAGAATGACAAAAAAAATGATTTTTTTTTTGGGGGGGGGGGTGAATTAAATATCGATCTAAACATAAACATCTAAATATTGAAGCCACCCTTTATCGGGCCAAACACAACAACTCAGGGGGCCACATTTGGCCCGCGGGGTCCACTTTTATTCACTTCACATGAAATATTCCACTTTGAAAATGTTGCATATTTTGTGTTTTTGCCATAAAAAAAACAAGGTTTTCTTTAACAAAATAGCCAAAAAAATAAAAAAAAATTTTTAACTTTAAACATATAAATATATATATACAATTATATATGAAAATATATACTTATATATATATACACATATATATAAATATGTTTGTATACATCCATCCATCCGTCCATTTTCTACCACTTATTCCCTTCAGGGTCGCGGGGGGCGCTGGAGCCTATCTCAGCTACAATCGGGAGGAAAGGCGGGGTACACCCTGGACAAGTCGCCACCTCATCGCAGTGTTTGTATACATATACACATATATATACATATACATATATACATATACACATATATATATATATATATATATATATATATATATATATATATATATATATATATATATATATATATATATATATATATATATATATATATATATATATATATATATACACACATATATATAAATATGTTTGTATACATATACACATATATACATATATATACATATACATATATACATAAATGCATATACATATATACATATATGCATATACATATATACATATATGCATATACACATATATATATATACATATACACATATATATATATATATATATATATATATATATATATATATATATATATATATATATATATATATATATATATATATATACACTGTATATATATATATATATATATACTGACCAAAAATATAAACGCAACACTTTTGTTTTTGCTTCCATTGTTCAAAGATCTAAAACCTTTGCTATATACACAAAAGACCTATTCCTCTCAAATATTGTTCACAAATCTGTCTAAATCTGTGTTAGTGAGCATTTCTTCTTTGCCAAGATGATCCGTCCCACCTCACACGTGTGGCATATCAAGATGCTGATTAAACAGCATGATTACTGCACAGCTGTGCCTTAGGCTGCCCACAATAAAAGGCCACTCTGAAATGAGCAGTTTTGCTTTATTGGGGACAGGGGGAAGCAGAAAAGCAGTCAGTACCTGGTGTGACCACCATCTGCCTCACGCAGTGCAACACATCTCCTTCACATAAAGTTGATCAAGTTGTTGATTGTGGCCTGTGGAATGTGTGTCCAGTCCTCTTCAATGGCTGTGCCAAGTTGCTGGATATTGGCAAGAAGTGGAACACGTTGTCGTATACGCCGATCCGCAGCATCCTAAACATGCTAAATGGGTGACATGTCCGATGAGTATGCTTGCCATGCAAGAACTGTGATGTTTTCAGCTTCCAGGAATTGTAAACAGATGTTGCAACATGGGGCTGTGCATTGTCAGGCTGCAACATGAGGTGAGGGTTTTGAGTGAATGGCACTAAATGGGCCTCAGGATCTCATCACAGTATCTATGTGCATTCAAAATGCCATCATTAAAATGCACTTGCATCCGTTGTCCATAACATACGCCTGTCCACACCATAACCCCACACCCACCATGGGCCACTCAATTCGTTCATGGGCTTGTGTAGTTGCACATGCTCTGCAGTTGTGAGGCCGGTTGGATGTACTGCCAAATTCTCGGAAACGCCTTTGGAGACGGCTTATGGTAGAGAAATTAACATTCAATTCACGGGCAGCAGCCCTGGTGGACATTCCTGCAGTCAGCATGCCGACTGCACGCTCCCTCAAAAATTGCGACATCTGTGGCATTGTGCTGTGTGATAAAACCGCACATTTCAGAGTGGCCTTTTATTGTGGGCAGCCTAAGGCACACCTGTGCAATAATCATGCTGTTTAATCAGCATCTTCATTTGCCACACCTGAGAGGTGAGATGGATTATCTTGGCAAAGAAGAAATGCTCACTAACAGGTTTAGACAGATTTGTGAACAGTATTCGAGAGGGATTGGTCTTTTGTATGTATAGTAAAAGTTTTAGATCTTTGAGTTTAACTCATGAAAAATGGAGGGGAAAATCAAAAGTATTGCGTTTATATGTTCATATGTACACATACATACACACATACTATATATATATATATATATATATATATATATATATATATATATATATATATATATATATATATATATATATATATATATATATATATATATATATATATATATATATATATATATATATATATATATACACACACACACATATACGGTACATACATACATATACACATATACACATACATTAACATACACATACATATATACATACATACATACATACATACTGTACATACATACATACATACATACATACATATACATACATACATATATAAATATGTATATATGTACTGTTTACATGTACACATATATAGACATACATACATACATACATACATACATATACATACATACTGTATATATACACATACATACATACATATATAAATATAAATATATGTACTGTATATATGTATATATATATATATATATATATATATATATATATATATATATATATATATATACATATGTATATATATATATATATATACACATACATATATATACACAAACATACATATATAAATATGTATATTTATATACTGTATTTATGTATATGTATATATATGTATATATGTGTATATATATATATATATATATATATATATATATATATATATATATATGTATATATATATATATATATATATATACTGTATATATACAGTATATATACACATACATACATACATACATACATATATATATATATATATATATATATATATATATATATATATATACTGTATATATACAGTATATATACACATACATACATACATACATATATATATATATATATATATATATATATATATATATATATATATATATATATATATATATATATATATATATACTGTATGTACATATATGTATATACACACACACACACATATATATATAAATGCTTAGTTTTTTCCGATTGTAGCTGAGATAGGCTCCAGCACCCCTCCCGGCCCCAAAGGGAATAAGCGGTAGAAAATGGATGGTATTTTTCAGTGCATGCTTTAATTTTTCAGTGGTAAAAAGTTTGGACACCCTTGTTCTAGAGGGTATGTACAGTAGGCGTATAAACACAACCACTAGGGGGGGCACATGATCAGAAAGCTGAACACATTGAAGTCAATTGAGATGCGCACTAATTATATTTTGAATAACACGCTGCATTTGGAGGGTTCTATTTTATTAGTGACTTATATAATCAAACTGTAGAAATAGGGCCTTTAATACGGCATATTTGTTTAGTAGTAGCAGTATGTTATTTGGTGTGCCACATAATCCCACGCTCACATAAATATGTAAAGTTTTCTTGATCCAAGCGTTTCTTCTTAGCTGTGCACAAAGTCATTTAAAGTCAGCCGCAGTCAGAACTTCCTACCCAAGCTGTCATCGGTGGGGACAAAAACACCAAATACAGCCGCACCCCTGTAAAAACCTATGCATATTAATCCGTGCCAACACTGGATAATGGATGAGGCTTTGGGTGCATCCTCCTCCGGTGTGGATAATACCCTCCATAAATGATTCAAAGTGTCACCACATAAGGAAGGGCAGCCTCATTAGCACACTAAAAGCCTGCTTGCTACATCACGTTGCTCTACTAGACACGCGCCTTCAATAACATAGCATGTGTACACTATTATATGACAGTACAATATTAACACAACACAGTGCACGCTTACAACTGCGGTATGTGTTTGTCAAGTCAGAGAGAGGGGACGAGAGACGGCTCCTCACCGTGAGTCCTCAGCAGGAAGGACAGCGGCGCCTTGGAGAACTTTCCAGAAGGTTTCCGCAAGTAAACTCTGAAGGAGGACATCGCGACAAACAAGCACCCTCGTTGGAAGGCCAACGAGACGCTCGAAGCAGCTAAGCAACACCACCACCACTAAGTAATGTGATGCTCTACGTGTGTGTGCGTCTGTGTGTGTGTGTGTGTCCAAAGCTAGAAAAATGCTTGGAGACCAGTGGTTCTCAAACTATTTCCACCAAGTACCACCTCAGAAAACACTTGTCTCTCCAAGTACCACCATAACGGCCAACATTAAAATACAGTAGCTTACTAGGCCTAAATATTCATTAAAAACAAAGCATAGGTTGTATTTAAAAAGTGTATTTATCATATTTGGCCACTGTAACATTACACACAGTTTGAACAATAAAACTGTGTGTGAATCCATCCTATCTTGCTGATTGTATTGTACCATATGTCCCGGCAAGAAATCTGCGTTCAAAGAACCCCGGATTATTAGTGATTCCCAGAGCCCAAAAAAAGTCTGCAGGCTATAGAGCGTTTTCT
Organism: Entelurus aequoreus; assembly: GCF_033978785.1. Lineage (NCBI taxonomy): Eukaryota > Metazoa > Chordata > Actinopteri > Syngnathiformes > Syngnathidae > Entelurus > Entelurus aequoreus. The sequence continues at coordinate 1,154,542 of NC_084738.1, forward strand.
ATTCGGGCTCCAGTACTCTGGAATGCCCTCCTGGTAACAGTTAGAGATGCTACCTCAGTAGAAGCATTTAAAGGCCTACTGAAATGATTTTTTTTTATTTAAACGGGGATAGCAGATCCATTCTATGTGTCATACTTGATCATTTCGCGATATTGCCATATTTTTGCTGAAAGGATTTAGTATAGAACAACGACGATAAAGTTCGCAACTTTTGGTCTCTGATAAAAAAAAGCCTTGCCCCTACCGGAAGTAGCGTGACGACACCGGGGGAAGGACTGCTCATATTTTCCTATTGTTTACACCAGCAGCGAGAGAGATTCGGACCGAGAAAGCGACGATTACCCCATTAATTTGAGCGAGGATGAAAGATTTGTGGATGAGGAACGTGAAAGTGAAGGACTAGCGTGCAGTGCAGAACGTATCTTTTTCCGCTCTGACCGTAACTTAGGTACAAGGGTTCATTGGATTCCACACTCTCTCCTTTTTCTATTGTGGATCACGGATTTGTATTTTAAACCACCTCGGATACTATATCCTCTTGAAAATGAGAGTCGAGAACGCGAAATGGACATTCACAGTGACTTTTATCTCCACGACAATACATCGATGAAGCTCTTTAGCTACTGAGCTAACGTGATAGCATCGAGCTTTACTGCATATAGAAACAAAACAAATAAGTCCCTGACTGGAAGGATAGACAGAAGATCAACAATACTACTAAACTCTGGACATGTAAATAAACGGTTAATGCTTTCCAGCTTGGCGAAGCTTAATAATGCTGTTGTTAACGACGCCATTGAAGCTAACTTAGCTCCGGAACCTCGACAGAGCTATGCTAAAAACATTAGCTCTGCACCTACGCCAGCTCTCCTCTGCTCATCACGACCCGTGCTCACCTGCGTTCTAGCAATCAACGGTACGACAAAGGACTTCACCCGATCACTGATGCAGTTGGCGGCCCGGAGACGGAGGAAGTCAAGGTGAGGTCGTTCGGCTAGCGCGTCTGCTATCCTCAAAGTGCTCCTGGTTGTGTTGCTGTAGTCCGCCGCTAATACACCGATCGCACCTGCAACTTTCTTCTTTGCAGTCTCCATTGTTCATTAAACAAATTGCAAAAGATTCACCAACACAGATGTCCAGAATACTGTGGAATTTTGAAATGAAAACAGAGCTTTTTGTATTGGATTCAATGGGCTCCGAATACTTCCGCTTCCACTGTTGACGTCACGCGCAAACGTCATCATATCGAAACGTTTTCAGCCGGAAGTTTGCCTGGAAATTTAAAATTGCACTTTATAAGTTAACCCGGCCGTCTAGGCATGTGTTGCAATGTTAAGATTTCATCATTGATATATAAACTATCAGACTGCGTGGTCGGTAGTAGTGGGTTTCAGTAGGCCTTTAAGTCCCATCTTGAAACTCATTTTTATACTCTAGTCTTTAAATAGACCCCCCTTTTAGACCAGTTGATCTGCCGTTTCTTTTCTGCTCTGCCCACCTCTCCTTCGTGGAGGGGGGTGGGCACAGATTCGGTGACCACAGATGAGCCGCTAGCTGTCCAAAGTCGGGACCCAGGGTGGACCACTCATCTGTGCATCAGTTGGGGAAGTCTCTGCGCTGCTGACCTGTCTCCGCTCAAGATGATCTCCTGCTGGCCCCACTATGGACTGGACTCCCACTATTATGTTAGATCCACTACGGACTGGACTCTCACAATATTATGCTAGATCCACTCGACGTCCATTGCACCGGTCGCCCAGGGGTTGGGGGGGTCCATCTCCAAGGTTTCTCATTGTTATCCCATTAGGTTGAGTTTTTTCTTGCCCTGATGTGGGATCTGAGCCGAGGATGTCGTTGTGGCCTCTGCAGCCCTTTGAGACACTCGTGATTTGGGGCTATATAAGTAAACATTGGTTGATTGAATATTTATTCAAGCGATTCTTTGGCGCGCGTACCACAGTTTAACAATCACTGTTCTAAAAAGGAACATCCCCAAAATACAGTATAAACTCCACATAAAGCCATTGTGATTAATACAAACACATTCACAACAGAACACAGTACTTTGTTTGATTTCCTATCCATAGATTAGCCGCAGCATTTTATAAGCCGCAGGGTTCAAAGCAGTCCGAAAAATGAGATTTGTACGTTTTCAGAATGTGCTTGTTCTATTTTTGGCCAAAGCAAAGCAAAGAAAACAACCCTGAGTAGTTTTGATTTTTAAGTTAGCATTCTGGCCCACTTGGGAATAGATTTTCCTCCATGCATCCCCTGAGCTAAAATGACTTAAACACCCCTGCTATAGACCATTCAGTGGCGGATGCTGGTCTCTAAAGGAGGGGAAGCTCAATTCCGGCCTACATCATAAAATGTGTTGGTTTATTCATACGTAAATTCTACCCTCCGTTCCTTTTTAAGAAAGTGATCTGTGAACCTGTCGTACCAAGAAGGCGTCTTTTCCAGGGATTTGACAAGTGCCCTCTCAATGGCCAGCAGAGCTAGGCTGCTTAAACGGCCTTGGCCCATGGCAGATGTAGCTCCAATCTTTGCCACTAATAAGAATAGTTTGTACACCTGTGTGCATTTGTGTGTATTATAAATGTAGCGTGCTACCTAGCTAGCTCGCTAGCTGGGACTGGCGCAAGGCTAGTGCGAAGTGGGTCCGCCTGTGAGTGCTTTGAGACGGTGGAGGGGCTCAGCAGCACCCGCTGCTCGGTCGGGACAGAAACTGCAGAGTGAAAGAAGTCAGTCTCCAAACACAAAAAAACCCACCAGAAATAGAAGCTCTATTTGTCGCTAGTGGTTTTTAACAAAGAAAATGTCGCTAAGAGGATCAGGAAAGTCTCCGGTTCAACTCAGAACAACAGAATGAATATTGAAAAATGCTCCTACAGAAGTTTACAACACAAGATCGCTGATTTGCTCATTTTGTTGTCAATCAAAAAGGGAATCCGCCTTAGACAGATCATCCAATCATCATGCAGAAGTTGAGCGTCCGGGCCGGCCGAGGCCAGCCCACTGCCCCGTAGACCCCCAGAGACGCTGAGCGTCCGATGTGCGGGACAAAGCCCAGCATTTATCCAATGACTCGTCTCGTTTGGCTTCCCCATTGAACTCTGTAGACGGCCAGCATCTACACCAGTGGTTCTTAACCTGGTTTTGATCGAACCCTAGGGGTTCGGTGAGTCGACCTCAGGGGTTCGGCGTAGCCTCCGACGCGGGGGTCAAAACACACCCGACTCATGTAAATAAAAACTTCTCCCTATCGGCGTATTATGGATACGGCAACATCAGAAGTCACACTGATTTGCAGGTGTGTAATTTGTTGTGAGTTCATGCACTGTGTTGGTTTTGTTCTTTGAACAGGGTGATGTTCATGCACGGTTCATTTTGCGCACCAGTAAAAAAAACATATAAGGGTTCGGTGAATGCGCATATGAAACTGGTGGGGTTCGGTACCTCTAACAAGGTTAAGAACCACTGATCTAGACTGTTTAAAGCGGGAATGAGGGAGAGGAAAGCCGCCTGGTTACCAGTGATAAGAAGCTGATTCTGAACAAAAGACCGCGTTGTAGCGCATACTTAGTCAACATGTACACACAGCACTATATATTTAATCACTTATTTTTTGACATTTTAGGAGAAGCTGAGCTTTCCTTGCAGTCTTAGAGCAATCGCCTCTGGTATAGTTACATCTTCGCAGCTGATACTGCAATTTGAATTATGTGCAAAAAGATGTTGAAGCACAGTGATCCTAAATACTTCACAGTTTGAACAGTTTTTAGTACAGTAGTGAATTCAGTTATTATTTTTAATCATGGTATCAAATATTTATCGAAATCCCGGAAATTCACAAGTATTGCATCGACAACTGATATTCTGGTATCGGGACAACCATAATATCTGACAAAAAACGGCTAAAGTCAAATTCATATTATATAAACTTGCATATAGCCCCTTTTGAATAATGATAGAGCAGGAAAAGTGTTGATTTTTCAATTACGTCCAAGAGGAGACGGCTGAGTCCGCTGGGGTCAAGGGTTAAAGGAGCCATATGTAATAATGTGGCCAGAAATGGTACTGCAATCACGGTCGAAATTCTGTAGTGCCCTCTCTCTCTCCCTTACTGAGGTTGCCAGATACGCAGCCAAATCCAGCTCGATCGACTGGGCTACTCCAAGGAACTTCAAACTTCCCCTGCCTCTTACTAAGAGTTGAGGTGCTGGGACCATAATAGCTGAATAGACAAGCGTTTTGTCAATAACAAATCTCTAACCAACACATTTTGCACAGAAATTAGGCTATTTTCAGGAAGAATTACGTCATGCCTGCGTACAATAACACAACAAATGGCAATCATACGGTTATTGGCAGTACTTTTAGAAAACAAAGACTAAAACCAACTACAACCAACGCTAGCAATGGTTATACTGGTGAAAGTAAGTAGAGCATGCTTAGCAGCCTAATGTACGCCCAAAACTAAAGAGGAGACATTTTACCAAAGTATGCCGATAGGCTACACGAATGAGGAATTATTTTATCACATGATTTGTCTGTCTCCGTAAGTTTCACATTGCCATGATGACAGCCACGTCAATGTTAGAACCCATTTCCTCAGCGTATCAGGATATTGAGAACGAAATAGGCACTGACACTCCCCATATCCACATAGGTTTTATTTGTCGAAAATATATTTTGCCCTGTCAGTTGGAATGAGTTCAATCCCGGGCTCGGGATCTTTCTGTGTGGAGTTTGCATGTTCTTCCCGTGACTGCGTGGGTTCCCTCCAAGTACTCCAGCTTCCTCCCACCTCCAGAGACATGCACCTGGGGATAGGTTGATTGGCAACACTAAATTGGCCCTAGTGTGTGAATGTTGTCTGTCTATCTGTGTTGGCCCTGTGATGAGGTGGCGACTTGTCCAGGGTGTACCCCGCCTTACGGCCGAATGCAGCTGAGATAGGCTCCAGCACCCCCCGCAACTCCGAACGGGACAAGCGTTCATCCAGAAAATGGATGGATGGATGGAGTTCAAATACCCATCGATAGGGCTGGGTATCGGTACTCGATACCTTTCAGGTATCAACCGAAACAACCCGATACCAAGTAGTATCGAAACTGCGTCTGTCAAACGATACCTGCAATCGGTTCTTTTTGTACCCAGATCAATGAAAAATTACTGTTTCTATGGTTTTGCTCCCAGCCAATCACTGCAAGCGTTCTTCGATTCAATGCGACATGTGATTGGTCCACCACCGCAACAACAATAGTTTGTATGGCGATAAAGCGGGTTCAAGCAGTGCATAAATGGCTGGTCATCATTCCGAGATGTCGGCAGCAAAACGGTCAAAGGTGTGGTTGTACTACACGCCTGTGGCGCCGGGTACAAATAAATGCATACAATGCGGCAAGATTATTTCGGGGGAAACGGGAAAACTTAAGGGTGGAGAACTGTACTGTGTTTAAAAAGCCGGCTTCTACATCACCAGCATCGTCGTCGTCATCTGAACAGGACACTGCTCAACCGTCGATAACATCAGGTAATATATACACTACCGTTCAAAAGTTTGGGGTCACCCAAACAATTTTGTAGAATAGCCTTCATTTCTAAGAACAAGAATAGACTGTCGAGTTTCAGATGAAAGTTCTCTTTTCCTGGCCATTTTGAGCGTTTAATTGACCCCACAAATGTGATGCTCCAGAAACTCAATCTGCTCAAAGGAAGGTCAATTTTGTAGCTTCTGTAACGAGCTAAACTGTTTTCAGATGTGTGAACATGATTGCACAAGGGTTTTCTAATCATCAATTAGCCTTCTGAGCCAATGAGCAAACACATTGTACCATTAGAACACTGGAGTGATAGTTTCTGGAAATGGGCCTCTGTACACCTATGTAGATATTGCACCAAAAACCAGACATTTGCAGCTAGAATAGTCATTTACCACATTAGCAATGTATAGAGTGTATTTCTTTAAAGTTAAGACTAGTTTAAAGTTATCTTCATTGAAAAGTACAGTGCTTTTCCTTCAAAAATAAGGACATTTAAATGTGACCCCAAACTTTTGAACGGTGGTGTACATGGTTACTATGTTAACAGTACTCATCCTTTGTGTGTTAAAACATGTATTGTCAAGTAAATCGTTTTGGGCATGTCGTAGGCATGTGAGCTAACGCTAGCTTAGCTTGCTCGCTAATTACAAAGCCGAAATAATACTTTGTAGTACATGTTTGTACAGTTATTTAATAAATATTTGAGCACTTTCAAAATGTAGTCGTGTAAAAATCTTGAATGAGGAGGAGTGGTGACAATTACGCAACCCATTGCATTCTTTTCACATGACTAATATCATATGAAGTACCGTATTTTTCGGACTATAAGTCACAGTTTTTTTCATAGTTTGGCCGGGGGTGCGACTTATACTCAGGAGCGACTTATGTGTGAAATTATTAACACATTACCGTAAAATATCAAATAATATTATTTAGCTCATTCACGTAAGAGACTAGACGTATAAGATTTCATGGGATTTAGCGATTAGGAGTGACAGATTGTTTGGTAAACGTATAGCATGTTCTATATGTTATAGTTATTTGAATGACTCTTACCATAATATGTTACGTTAACATACCAGGCACGTTCTCAGTTGGTTATTTATGCGTCATATAACGTACACTTATTCAGCCTGTTGTTCACTATTCTTTATTTATTTTAAATTGCCTTTCAAATGTCTATTCTTGGTGTTGGGTTTTATCAAATAAATTTCCCCAAAAATGCGACTTATACTCCAGTGCGACTTATATATGTTTTTTTCCTTCTTTATTATGCCTTTTCGGCCGGAGCGACTTATACTCCGAAAAATACAGTACTCAGTTGGTATCGGTATCGTTCTAAGGGTACTGGTATCGAAATGTTTTCAACGATACCCAGCCCTACACATCGACATACAGGCTAATGGGCATATATTTCCCCCGTTAGCCTATATGTCGATGTGTCATTGACCCGGTTAGCATGCTAAGCATTACACTAAGAGCTGAGCACCATCACACTAAGCATTTGTTGCACGAACATACTAGCTTTGTTAGACAAGATCATAGACTGTATTGGACAATATAGTTTACATACGAAATGTCCATTTCCATTTATTACAAGTAATGGGCAAACGTAAATGCCTGCCTTACCAATCAAGGAGGAAATTATTGCATATGGCACCTTTAAATATTCAAATAATTTCAAGGGAACATCATCCCTATTGAACCCTTCAGGAATCATGGGGCAGTGCAAGAACCATGTTAATCTGAATAATGTCTAAAACTGGCAGATAAAAGGAATAAATAAAAAGCCATAAAAAACAGAAAAACATGTTTTTATATAGCCAGGTTGAATCATCAGTGTATGTAGAGAAGCTAAAGCGGTGATTAGGTTTGCGCGGTTGTAATCCAGATTAGTCCGCAGCACGGTTTAACACACCTCCAGGTTAAATGTGACTCAACAGACAAAGCGGCGGCCTATTATTTAGACATGTTGCCCGGCGGCCGTGTACAAGTAACCCTCAGATGAACCTGCTGTATTTATTAAAGAATATAATCCTGGTGGGACCACCATACACAATTCCCCCTCTTAAAACAAAACATAACCTGTGCTCTAGAGATGCTATTTTTGCTGACACAAAATCCTATCTGCAGTTATCTCTTTTTCCGTGCATCTAGTCCCCTTCCTCTGGATCACTAAAATATAAACATTTTCCTTTTTCCTCAACAGAAATCCCCCACAGTCATTAGGTCCTTATCTGTTGGAGTGAAGGAGAAATATCCTGCACAAGGAAAGAGGACGGCTAGAATGTGATATTATGGAATTTAGAAAATACACATATTGAAATGTAATTGCTTTAATTGCACCATATAATGATGCACGATCTTAAATTGTTATGTATAATTAAATTACACAATGCTTAAAGTAATTCTAAAGGGTACACTAGAGTTTCCTCTATTACGTTACTGTTTACTGCAAGGACAGTTGCACCACCTGCCGGATAAATAAAGAACTACAACCCATCTAAACCGTGCGAGTGTAAAAAAAATTTAAAAAAAGAACACTAATGCATTTTAGCTAATTTGGTTTTGAAAATACAGTTTGGAGATTTTATAATTGTCAATTATGATTAAAAACATGCAAAAAAAACAAAAAAAAAACAACATGTGTCCGCCACTCCACACTACGTCAAAAAGTTGTGGTGGGGGCGTGGTCTAGTGCGTGGCCCCCTTCACGTACGTACTGTGTTAAAAGGCGTCATATACATGAAGGAACTCTGCAAATGATATGTTATTCGAGGTTGCATAGAATTCAGCTTGACACCATCTTTAGCACTGACTATTGGCAAACAGATCATCAAATATCAAACATGAATTAGCTAAAAGGTAAAAAAACAACGTATTTTCCACTAACAGAGCGTGAGATACTTTTGAAATATCAATGCATTTTTCACTTTCCTTCGATGCTTGGTGCAGCAATCTATAACGCTGAGTTGCATTTTAGGTTGGCTTTGTTTTCTGCTGTTGGATTTTTAGAGGAACAGTTGAAAGTCCGATTTTCCGCTGGGACCTGAATGCACCGGGAGGGATGGGGTCATAGGGTTCCGTAGGCGGAAGTAAAGTCACAAAGAGGAAGTGTCAGAGATGTTCCGCCATAAAGATGTCGTAACCAAATATTGACTGAAAACCTATTAGCAGCGAGTTATAAACGCGTCTCGCTACCCAAATATTTCCTCAATAGTACAAAAAAAAATTTAAATGACATTTAATGTGTTGTTGTCGATATTTCACCCATAACACGCAGAAATAATGATAGTGACGTCACAAAAAGCAGCTATACGATTGGTCCAGAGAGTCGACATTGAATTTGGGTTGAAGTATGATATCTCTCTTTTAAAAGTAAGCGGGAGTTAGCGCTTAGCAACCGGGTCCGGAAGCTAACAGTGTAACCGTTTCAACTATACATAAAAACGCTATACTTTTCAACAGTCAACACTAATTTGCTTTGGGAATAAAGATGACATTATAATACAACACAGTAAGTCAGGCTTAATCTTAATAAACTTTTTGGTGTCGCCAAGTTCCTCCCTGCAATGGAGCTTCTCCCAGCACTTGACGCCCAAAAGAGGCCAAAGGAAGGAATATGGTGAGTAAACATGTGTCACAATAGCCACTTAATATAATAACCGACCTTATTTTTCCGTATTCTTCTCAGGTATTCCCTAATACCTGGCGGAGGTTCCCCGGGGGTTAGCGTGGGACACACCTGCACCTTCTGTCCCTGCGAGGATGGAAGTAATGGAAAGGTCCTCATTGTTGGGGGAGCCAATCCTTGTGGAAGCTTCTCGCGAACACACGCCATAAATATGGGTATGGTTTTTAGCTACGTGCTCCTGTAATGTTTTGGGCTGGCACAAAACCCGAGTTGGAAGTTTTGTTTTCATGATTCCAACAGTTTTGTACAAATCTCAAAACCGGTGAAGTTGGTGCAACATGTTTTTTTTTAAAAAGCTGGCACGAGTGGCAAAAAAGACTGAGAAAGTTGAGGAATGCTCATCAAACACTTATTTGGAACATCCCACAGGCATACTTGCCAACCCTCCCGATTTTCCCGGAAGACTCCCGAATTTCAGTACCCCTCCCGAAAATCTCCCGGGGCAACCATTCTCCCGACTTTCTCCCGATTTTCACCCGGACAACAATATTGGGGGCGTGCCTTAAAGGCACTGCCTTCAGCGTCCTCTACAATCTGTCGTCACGTCCGCTTTCCCTCCATACCATAAGCGTGCTGGCCCACTCACATAATATATGCGTTGTTACACACACACAAGTGAATGCAAGGCATACTTGATCAACAGCCATACAGGTCACACTGAGGGTGGCTGTATAAACAACTTTAACACTGGTACAAATATGCGCCACACTGTGAACCCACACCAAACAAGAATGACAAACACATTTCGGGAGAACATCCGCACCGTAACACAACATAAACACAGCAGAACAAATAACCAGAATCTCTTGCAGCACTAACTCTTCCGGGACGCTACCATATACACCCCCCCCCACCCCCCCCCACCCCCACCCCCACCCCCCACCCCCCACCCCCGCTACCACCAAACCCTGCCCACCTCAAACCCCCCCCCACCTCATTTAATTCAATGAATATGATCCACTTGTTCTTCTCAGCACTGTCCTTCAAACTCACTTTCTTCCTTCCCATGGTTGGAAAAAACAAAGTTATGTCGATCTCTACCTATAAGGTAATGTTAGCGAGTGAGGCCAGATGTTTTGGGCGAATTTTACGAGGTTTCCTGTGACATTTGCCCCGCCAACTAATGGCGGTGTTGATTGCAACTCAACTTAAAGAATTGCAATTAGTACCTCAAAATACTCTTGAGTTGATTTGCCATCATTGAAGATGTTTTCCCAAAATGGCTGCCTTTTTACTGACAAGCATTTTATGGGCACAAAATAAGTAAATTATTAACATATATTATTTTGAAAAGTACAAACTGAGCATTTAATCAATAGTTTGAAGTGGTTTTAATAACATACTGTAACTTCTAAGGTGCATGAAACCACTGTTTTAATGCAGGTGGCAGAACGGCACGTGCTTAATGAAGAAGAAAAAAATATATGTATTTGGAGTATTATTCATAATATAAATTGAGAAGTGTGGCATGAACTTTACAAAATTGCCAAACCAAAAAAGTACAGTTTTCGCATTTTTTTTAATGTCCAAAGTTAACTGTAAAAATGTACTGCTTTAAATTATAAATAACAAAATTATTAATATTGCTGTCATTAATACCATAAAAAAGATTATGTTGTCCATCAAATGTATATTTTCTGTTAAAAAAAAAACTGTTATGACTATTTAATGTGAACTTTGTAGGTCTCAGGAGTAGGGCTGGGCGATATCGCCTTTTATTAATATCTCAATATTTTTGGGCCATGTCACGATACACGATATATATCTCGATATTTTGCCTTAGCCTTGAATGAACACTTGATGCATATAATCACACCAGTATGATGATTCTATGTGTCTACATTAAAACATTCTTGTTCATACTGCATTAATATATGCTCATTTTAAATTTTCATGGAGAGAGTGAAATCACAACTAAGTCAATTTAGCAAAACTGTATTTATTAAACAGTTATTAAGCAGTGGCACAAACATTCATGTCATTTCAAAACAGAAAGTGCAAGATTGTCAGAGACATTTTAAAACAAGCTATGAGTGCACTTTTGTGTATGATGTCACTAAGATGACATATCAAAACAACACTAAATTAAAGTGCACTTTTTGTACAGAACGCCACTACAATAATTAAAAACAAATAAAGTGCACTTTTGTGCATGATGTCACACAAGATATTTCAATAACTGTAAAATAAAAATGAGCTGCATAATAGGAAATCAAATAGTGTATGTCCTTCGCTATGTGGTAGGTTCCTGCGGACGTTATCTCCTTCTGATGTTGACTAATTTTTTCATACGGTGTTGATCTGGAAATTGTTGCTTCGGCATTTTGTGGGTGTGGCACCGAACGGAGATGTTGACATGCAGAGTTTCAAGCACTCTTCGTTCTCTAGCGGGTGACTTTTCAAATGATGCTACAAATTAGCAGCGCCGCTACTTTTTGTAACAACGCTTTTGCTGCATAATTGTTCAACATATTCCCGCTTGAAGCCAAACCACCGCCAGACGATGCACCCCGTGCTGTTTTTCTTGGGAATTAATTATTCCTCCATTTGTTACCAGATTCGCAACTTCCCTCTCTCGTATTACCACTCGCAACGCACCGTTAGCACCACAGCTCATGTTACCCATGTAGCTACCTCTCTGCTCCACAAGGGCGTATGACGTTGCACGCGCGACAGTATGTGACGTATGTAAGAAGGTCCGTGGGGAACGAATGTAGTGTAATGCCCGCAGCTAAAAGCAACTGTGTGAGAACGTATACTCGAATATCACGATATAGTCATTTTCTATATCGCACAGAGACAAACCCGCGATATATCGAGTTTATCGATATATCGCCCAGCCCTACTCAGGAGGTTATTATCTGTTTTAATATATTTACAATGATATCTTTCCTAACCTCTTTCCAGATTATCTCGAGTGGGACATTTTGGAGTGGAAGGGTCTGGCGCCTCGATATGAACATTGCGCTTTTGTGCCACAGAGCCACCCACAGAGCTTGTGGGTGTTTGGGGGAGCCGAACAGACTGGCAATCGCAACTGCATGCAGAAAATACAAGTAGCAGGTAATGCAACGGAGTATAAAAACTTCAATCTGAATGCTGTTGTGACCTCGTCGGTCCTTTATGGGTTCGCAGAGAGCAAAGCCCACTGGGAAGACATTGCAACGAAAGGCGAACCGCCCAGTCCAAGAACGTACCACACCAATTCCGCCTGCTTGGGTAATGCGTTATATGTGTTTGCCGGTGGGGAAGCAGGAGCGTCGCCCGTCTCGGACAACAAACTCCACGTCTTCGATACCGGTTAGTGTTGGCGCACACTAACCCAGCACACTTACCCCCATTAGAGTTTTTTGTATGTGTTGATTCATGCTGTCTTCCCAGTGTCTTCCACTTGGACTCAACCAGAGACGTACGGCGCACAGCCGGCAGCCAGGCATGGACACGTTACCGTTGCGGCTGGCTCCAAAATCTACATACACGGAGGCATGGCGGGGGACGAGTTGTACGATGATATGTACTCTCTTGATACAGGTAGGGCTCAATTCTCTCTCTATAAACAAATACACTATTTTGTTTTACCAATATTGTCACACTGGAGTAAAAAAAACTACAAAATAATTTTTCAGAATATTATGTGTACGCCAAACCAACAGCTGCTACTAAAATCCATATGTTGAGGTCATTTTACCCTATCTTAAGCCTAAAGAAAGTTAGCCGCGGAAAAGGTGACACACTGTACTTATGCTTCTGAATCTCACACCCAAAAAAATTGTAATAGACAGTATAAATTAGGGATGTACCAATCGTTCGACCACCCATTCGTTTCAGCCAAAATCCGTGAAAATGTATGAGATCGCAGTTGCCGATGAATGCCTTTTAATGCCGATCACAAACACCGGATTCCTCTGGGTGACTATTTTTAGTCCCGTGGTTGACAAGTGCCTAGCAGCTAATTATGTGTCTCCATACAACATGGAGCTGCTCCCCTAACGCTTAAACTACCGTATTTCCTTGAATTGGCGCCGGGAATATGGTATTCGCATGCCTAGAATTACAGCCGGGTCAAACTCGTTTCGCAAAATAATTAGCGCATGCTTGGCACTTCCGCCGGGTCAAACAAGAGTCATTAAATGACTCCCGCCTCCTGGTGGTAGAGGGCGCTAGTGATCCTTCTTGCGACTGCTGGTACTGCAGAAGACCTGTGCTGCAGAAGAAGACAACACCAGCAAGAGTGCGCAGCCATTGTTTTACCATGGACGATTACATATCTAAAATAAAACAGTTTTCTAAACTGGACTTTCAATCGAAGCAGGAGGTAATACCTAAAAGGAAGATCTCCATCGAGACAGAGAGACTTTTAAAACTGAAGGAAGACTTCTATATCGATGCTTTTCTTCAAAGGGAGCTGGCATGGACTCATTTATACCTAAAGGTAAGACCATAATAACGTTTTTTTAATTAAATGTGCTTTTCATGATAAGGTAAGCTCCGGAGTGAGAAGAGGTTTTAAAATAATTACCGCATGCATGGCAATCTCGCCTGCTTTTGGTAAACGCAGGGGTGAGAAGAGGTTTTAAATTAATTAGCGCCCCTGCGGCTATTCAAGGAAATACGGTAATAATAATCACCTCCATTATGAAAAATTTACTTTTTTTCGTAGTATTTTCACTGGAGGACGAGACTAAACAAGTTCCCCACCACGAGCTAGCCAGGAGAAGACGTTCTAAATAGCTTAGCTAACCGCCCTGTTAGTTTTAAATAACACCAAGAAATAGGTAAATCAGTAGTAGGTAGTACCGTATTTTTCGGAGTATAAGTCGCTCCGGAGTATAAGTCGCACCGGCCGAAAATGCATAACAAAGAAGGAAAAAACATATATAAGTCGCACTGGAGTATAAGTCGCATGGTAATTTTTGTTTAGTTAATGTGTACTATTGACTTTGTAATGCAAAAACAATTGTACTGTATGTCATAAAAGATAATAAAGAACTTTAATTTAAATATTGTGTTGATATTGTAAAACTGTCTGTAGCGTTCAACATGAATAAATTAATACAATCAATACATTTGTACGTTTCCTGAGGGAACTCTTCTGAAGGAATCAATAAAGTACTGTCTATCTATCTATCTACATGTGATTGGCATAGGTATCGGCTTATTTCACTCATGCATGATCAGAATCGGCAGCATAAAACCTTGGACAACCCTAGTATAAATATAAAAATGTGGCAAAATGATGTCATATTATGGCTGGAAAATTACTTTTCACGCATACAATCATGGTTAATCCTGAATTATTATTTGCAATTGTTTGGCTCAGAAACTGTTTTTTGGTTAATTACGCAAACATCCTTTTAAAATTTAGCTGCACATGTTGCTTGGGTTGCCCTAACTGTAAAGCCAGATTAGTTTATGGTAAACCTGAAGAAAATCATCCCCTGAAACATTGGTAAAACAAGAAATATATAATTCTGGCAAGTCTGAATATCAAAATATATCACACATCTTTATTGTAGTGTAAAAAACATGAAACAAGTATAATAAGCACTTAAAACCTATATGTTTTACTGTAGTGCCACGTATCACATTGGTGGCCAAAATCAAAACACCAGTGTAGCCTATCATTAGGTAGAAGAAAGTCAAAACTACTATGTCTAATTATACATAGAAAATAACAAATATTTATTGTAACAATGTAAACAAAATAAACAAAAATGTAGAAACGCACAGTTGTCCTCAAGGCCTGTAGCAGGCCGTAATACAGTGGCCTCGAACTTGCAGCGCATATTTTGTGGGCCTATACATAACTTCATAGATAAGTGTAATTGCCGTCCGCACACTCTGGGCAGCTAATAGTTAATTACAGTGTTAAATCCCTCAAGAAAGAACACCAACTACAATAACGGTGCAAACACGGAAATTGCAACACAAAGAGCAAGCAGAAGTGTTTCTGATCATCTCCTGGGGAACTCAACAGTGTCAAAATATTTCATTTTTACATTAAATTTGACATTTATGACTTCAGGCCTACCAGAGGTCAGGTCAGTTTTGCTGCTGGTAGTAACTAACAAACCGTTAAAACGTGATTCTGAAGTGAATACTTTGCCCCCATGTAAACTGAGTTTAAGACCCATGCCGTAATGTCTTTTGAAGTGACGTAGAACGCAAAACTGCAATGGTTCGCTGCAGCAAATTGACCCACGGATACAATTCTCCCTTTTCAAATCAAGACTCAAGACTGAAAGCACACGTATTTCAGACTGCTAATCCACTTTAATTTGAGCTATCTTAAGGATTGTATTGGTTCCTCTTCCTTGAGTGCCTAAAAAGGGGACTTCCACAGTAAAAAATATATGATTGTGTTATTTCAAAAGGTAACATGACATGGGAGATGGTGCAGCCTAAAGGAGACATCCCACCGGCTGTAGCAGCCCACTCAGCCATGGCACTGGGTAACAAAATTCACATCTTTGGTGGAATGACAGCAGTTGGAGCCAGCAATGCTATGTACAGATTCAACACAGGTACTCACTCGTCATATTTTAGTTAAAAAAACAAAAACGTATCAAAACATGGCAGAGCCATGTTTTGATACGTTTGATACGATATTGATTTTTCTTACAGAACAAAACTCATGGACTCTGATGACGTTTGATACGATATTGATTTTTCTTACAGAACAAAACTCATGGACTCTGATGACGTTTGATACGATATTGATTTTTCTTACAGAACAAAACTCATGGACTCTGATGAAGTTTGAGGGATATTTGCCATCTGCCCGCCTAGACCACTGCATGTGTTTACTGCCATGGAAGGTGGATACTGGTGGCAGTGGGGAGCAAACAGCATATGCTCCAGCAATAGCTCCATTCTCAGCTCTTACCCCAGCTAAACTTCCAGCTCAAGTAAAACTTCCAGCCTCAGAAACCGCCTCAATTCCTCCGTTTCCATCAAACACTTCAGAAACCGCTCCAGTTCCAACACAACTTCCAGCCTCAGAAACAGCTATAGCTCCAACCGCAGAAACAACCCCAACCCCGGAAAAAGCTCCAGCCTCAGATCCACCCCAAGAAAAAGCTTCAATTCCAAACCCAGCAGAAGGTCCGCTTCAAAGCCCAGCCTCGACTCAACCCTCGCCAATGCCTCCGTTTCCGTCAAACGCTTCAGCGGGGACAGTAAATTCAGAAACCGCTCTGACTCCTGCAAACGCTCCAGCCTCATCTCAAACCTCACAGTTTGTTGCTGTTCCGTCAGCAACTCCAGCGGGGATAGTAAATTTGGCTTTTGTATTCGGTGGAATGGACACACAGGGCATCATACACAATGACTGTGTTGTAACCGTTGTTACATGATGGACTAAGACATTTACAGAACAACTGCACTTTTTGGGGAATTTTGTCCATCATTCTCAATCTGTATGTAAGACAAGAACACATGTTTTTTTTTTTCATGCGTTCTAACTCGTAAATAAACGCTAGCAAGAGTCAGCTAACGATGGCGCCAATGGGATTTGTTCTATTCTGCTATAAAGCGCTCCAAAAACATAATTAATCGTTTTATATACACTACCGTTCAAAAGTTTGGGGTCACCCAAACAATTTTGTGGAATAGCCTTCATTTCTAAGAACAAGAATAGACTGTCGAGTTTCAGATGAAAGTTCTCTTTTTCTGGCCATTTTGAGCGTTTAATTGACCCCACAAATGTGATGCTCCAGAAACTCAATCTGCTCAAAGGAAGGTCAGTTTTGTAGCTTCTGTAACGAGCTCTACTGTTTTCAGATGTGTGAACATGATTGAACAAGGGTTTTCTAATCATCAATTAGCCTTCTGAGCCAATGAGCAAACACATTGTACCATTAGAACACTGGAGTGATAGTTGCTGGAAATGGGCCTCTATACATCTATGTAGATATTGCACCAAAAAACAGACATTTGCAGCTAGAATAGTCATTTACCACATTAGCAATGTATAGAGTGTATTTCTTTAAAGTTAAGACTAGTTTAAAGTTATCTTCATTGAAAAGTACAGTGCTTTTCCTTCAAAAATAAGGACATTTCAATGTGACCCCAAACTTTTGAACGGTAGTGTACGTGCTGTATGTATGTAATGTAACAGCACATTCATAACATGTAATATTTGCATATACACACTAAGTACATATGTAATGTAACAGCACATTCATAATAACTAGAGATGTCCGATATTATCGGCCGATAAATGCTTTAAAATGTAATATCGGAAATTATCGGTATCGGTTTCAAAAAGTAAAATGTATGACTTTTTAAAACGCCGCTGTACGGAGTGGTACACGGACGTAAGGAGAAGTACAGAGCGCCAATAAACCTTAAAGGCACTGCCTTTGCGTGCCGGCCCAGTCACATAATACATACTTGCCAACCCTCCCGGATTTTCCGGGAGACTCCCGGAATTCAGCGCCTCTCCCGAAAACCTCCCGGAAGAAATTTTCTCCCGAAAATCTCCTGGAATTCAGCCGGAGCTGGAGGCCACGCCCCCTCCAGCGGACCTGAGTGGGGACAGCGGCGACAGTCTGTTTTCACGTCCGCTTTCCCGCGATATAAACAGCGTGCCTGCCCAATCACATTATAACTCTAGAATGATCGAGGGCGAGTTCTTGGTTTCTTATGCGGGTTTATTGTTAGGCAGTTTCATTAACGTCCTCCCAGCGCGGTAACAACACACAACAACAGCAGTCACGTTTTCGTCTACCGTAAAGCAGTTCGTCTGCCGTAAACAGCAATGTTGTGACACTCTTAAACAGGACAATACTGCCATCTACTGGATAGCCTCCGGGACACAGAAATTCAAGTATTTATTTTATTTATATGTATAATAAAATAAATAAATAAATATATATATATATATAGCTAGAATTCACTGAAAGTCAAGTATTTCATACATATATATATATATATAAAATATATATGAAATAATCGAGTTGGTGAATTCTAGCTGTAAATATACTCCTCCCCTCTTAAACACGCCCCAAACCACGCCCCACAACCACAGGCATCATTAAAAGATTGTCTTCGTTAGCACTTTTAATTGGCGCACTTGGTTAATATTCAGGTCATAAGATGTAAGAAGTATTATTGGCGGTTTTTGAATTATTTTTAGAGGGCTTTCAGGAATTTGAGCACTCTTGAGGAAAAAAGGAAAACTGATGAAAGAAGAAAACCTCTAGAAGCCTTGAAAGAAAATTTTAAAAATCAAAACTACATTTCCTGAAATCGTGTGCATCTCCACACTTTAATTTACCTTTAGATTTATTCTCATCTACCAACCTATTTTGGCTGTCTTGGCACTTGTCCCATTGAATGTACAACAGAAATGTTTGTTTTAGTAAATAATTCACTAACATTAAAAATGTAAAATTGTGTAACATGCAAGCAAATAACTTTGGAACAACTGTCCTGTAGCCACGCTGTCGCAAGTAACATACTTCCAGGGTCGTGACCTTTGTTTACATCAGTCACATCAAAATTATACCTTCTCTGGCTACTAATAAATGCTCTAGAACCTAAGTGTCAAAGTCAGGGCCCACGGGCCAGATTTGGCCTGCAAATTAATTATCTATGATATTTGATTAGTATTAGAGCCGGCCCGCAGGCCACAACCGCCTGCTGCTGTTTTGCACGCACCAATGCTCCCATCAGTGTTGGCGCTAGGAATTTTCAAAATGGGGTCACAGGGACCCCATCAAGTCATAAAAATGGGGTCCCACTTTTTTGTAACAGTTTTGAAAACAAATGATAAATGTATGCATTATCCTGTTATATCTCACATTCTATATTGTGTTTTGGAAAAAGGTTGTCATAAACATATGCAAATACAAAAATAATTTTTTTATGCATATGTACATTTGTTCAGTTATAAACATTCACTTTCTTCTTTCCTTCATGGATCTAAACTTTACCGCTGCCGGTATTTTTTTTTTGTATTTCTATTATATTTTCAGAATGTGTTCTATTTTTGGCCAAAGAAAACAATATGTAGTTTTCTTTTTAAGTTTTAATGCCATGATTTTAATAGTCCGGTCCACTTGTGCAGATTTTTCTCCATGCAGCCCCTGAGCTAAAATGAGTTTGACACCCCTGGTCTAGAACTCCAACTACTTTGGAACTAACAGTGTTCGAATTGTAAATCATCCTAATATTAGCAGCATAGTAGACAAACCATCAACATTGTGGCCCGGAAAGCGTACGCTAACTAGCGAGCTTGTTTCGGCGCTCCTGATCGTCTCCCCGTCCTGCAACTCAGTGCGGCATTTAGGCAAGAAGGGAGTACCTGCGGCCAAGGGGAGCATATTTTTGATATTTAATCGAATAAAAATAAACAAGTAATATTTTGACGGCAAAAACGTGGATTTACGCAGACATTTCACATGTTTGGGCTTTATGGACGTAATAGTGTACTATTATACTATATATCACATTGTTATCCGCCTTGTACTTGCTGTATTTTACCAATTAGAATGCTTTAAAAAAAAAATTACATATTGGGATTGTGAATGACAGACATATTTTTTTAAAGTGCATTTCCCATTTTTTTTTTTAAAAAGAGCGAGCAAGTTTTGTTAACAAACATTTATTTCAACGTCTTTCCAGATGTACAATCAGTTCAATAAATAATGTTCAAGCCAATGAAGCTCTTGACATGTTCTATACCCATAATCAGCCGCCCACCCCCTCCCCGCCACTACTACTACTAATATCCCCATCAGGACTGCCTGAGAACAGCAGTAGCAGTGAGCCTTGAATCCAGGCCAGCAAATATCTCCGCCCACCAGCGAAGAGAACATTTAACAAATATCTCCACCCACTGGCGAAGAGAACACCTAACGAATGTGTCAAAGTCTTTCGGAAGATTTCAGTATGGTTGCTTGTTGTGGTCGTTGCCACCCGTCTAAGCCCCGCCCTCTCATGATGAGTCCAATCAGTTCGATATGTACATCTCGGTGTTATAAAGAGGTGAGTGGCTACAGGAATTGACTTCTACAACTCATCCTTTTCTTCAGCACCCTCTGGTGGTGGGCCACCCGCACTGCCATAAAGCTTGCTAATAATAGGCTGCACCACCTCCTCCAGCTCTTTCTTTTTGGCCTGGAAGTCCTCGATCTCGGCTTCTTGGTGCGCCTCCATCCATTCGATTTTCTCCTCCACGGCCTTCTCGATGGCCTCCTTGTCCTCATCCGAGAGCTTTCCGCCGAGCTTCTCCTTATCGGCGATCTGGTTCTTCAGGGAGTAGGCGTAGCTCTCCAGCTCGTTGCGGGCGTCGATCCTCTCCTTGAGCTTCTTGTCCTCGTCGGCGAAGCGCTCTGCGTCGTTGACCATGCGTTCGATGTCCTCCGGCGTCAGGCGGTTCTGGTCGTTTGTGATGGTGATCTTATTCTTGTTGCCCGTGCCTTTGTCCTCGGCGGTGACCCTCAGGATGCCGTTGACGTCAATCTCAAAGGTGACCTCGATCTGGGGCACGCCACGAGGGGCGGGGGGGATGCCGGTAAGGTCAAAGGTGCCCAGGAGGTGGTTGTCCTTAGTCAGGGGCCGCTCGCCTAAAACACAAGACGTTGTTACGCTCATGATTCCATCAAAGCCACATATTTACCAATTGTTTAATGCTGTGAGGGTCCTACCTTCGTAGACTTTGATGGTGACAGTGGGCTGGTTGTCAGAAGCTGTAGAGAAGATCTGAGATTTCTTGGTGGGCACAACGGTGTTCCTTGGGATCAGCTTGGTCATGACTCCTCCGACAGTCTCAATTCCAAGAGTAAGAGGACACACATCCAGAAGAACCACATCACCTGCAAGACGGGAGACAAAAAGGTTGAGTAAAATACAAGCTCAGTGAAGTGGACATAAATGGACGATGGTGATTGGCTTACCGGTGTCCTCCTCCCCGGAGAGCACGCCAGCCTGAACTGCGGCACCGAAAGCCACGGCCTCGTCGGGGTTGATACCCCTGGAGGGCTCTTTGCCGTTGAAGAACTCCTTCACCAGCTGCTGGATTTTGGGGATACGGGTGGAGCCTCCGACCAGTACGATCTCGTCAATGTCGGACTTCTTCAGGTCGGCGTCTTCCAGCACCTTCTGCACGGGCTTCATGGTGGAGCGGAACAGATCCTGCACACAAATTGAAGGAATCAAGATTAGTCTTAAAGCTCAGGGGCTTCTCAATATAGGGCAGGTTGTTACCATCGCTACATTATTAAACCCTTATTGCAACGTTCTTCACCTAGAGCCTATTTGATGTGATGACTTTTTTTCCTCTAATGACAAGGTGGCTGTTATTAAAAACAATACATTGCGCACACGCATGAGCAAGCCCATCGTGGATTTGCTTATAGAATTGTTTTTTTATTGAGTAAGGTGGTGGTTATTAACTTGTGAGAGGCAGCTGTTAAAAACTGGCGTGCATATTGGCTTTAATTAACCGGCAGGTGGTGAGATCACAATTAACTGGCGAGAGGTGCAATCGCATTACTTACTGTATATTGCGCGCTCATTGGACTTTGTGGAATTTTTTCCGTTGAGTAAAGTGCCGGCTATCATTAACATGCAGTAGGAGAGATCACAATTATTAACTAGCGAGAGGTGCAATCAAACTTTAAACTTCCTTTAATTGAGTAAGGTGTGGTTATTAACTGGTGGGAGGTAGTTATTAAAAACTGGCATGCAAATTGGCGTTTATTTTAGAGTTGTATCTGTCGAGCAAAAAGTGCCGGATTTAATTAACCGGCAGGTGGTGAGATCACAATTAACTGGCGAGAGGTGCAATCGCATTACTTACTGTATATTGCGCGCTCATTGGACTTTGTGGAATTTTTTCCGTTGAGTAAAGTGCCGGCTATCATTAACATGCAGTAGGAGAGATCACAATTATTAACTAGCGAGAGGTGCAATCAAACTTTAAACTTCCTTTAATTGAGTAAGGTGTGGTTATTAACTGATGAGAGGTAGTTATTAAAAACTGGCATGCAAATTGGCGTTTATTTTGGAGTTGTTTCTGTCGAGCAAAAAGTGCCGGATTTAATTAACCGGCAGGTGGTGAGATCACAATTTACTGGCGAGAGGGGCAATCGTATTACTTACTGTATATTGCGCGCTCATTGGACTTTGTGGAATTTTTTCCGTTGAGTAAAGTGCCGGCTATCATTAACATGCAGTAGGAGAGATCACAATTATTAACTAGCGAGAGGTGCAATCAAACTTTAAACTTCCTTTTGAGTAAGGTGAGGTTATTAACCGGTGAGAGGCAGTTATTAAAAACTGTCGTGCAAATTGGAGTTTTCTGTCGGGCAAAGTGCCGGCTTTAATTAACCAGCAGGTGGTGAGATCACAATTAACTGGCGAGAGGCGCAATCGCATTACTTATTGTGTATTGCATGCTCATTAGACCTTGTGCAATTTTTTCTGTTGAGTAAAGTGCTGGCTATGATTAAGAACATGCAGGAGAGATCACAACTAACTAGCGAGAGACGCAATCACACTTTAAACTTCCATGTTACGCGCATATAGGACTTTGTAGATTTCAGGGTTTTGTTTCTCTTGAGCAACGTCCCGGTTATTAATTGCCGGGAGGAAAGAGGACAGTTATTAACTGGCGAGAAGTGCATTTGCATTATTTGCATGCAATCGGACTTCATGGAATTTTTTCCGTTGAGTAAAGTGCCGGCTATCATGAACATGCAGTAGGAGAGATCACAATTATTAACTAGCGAGAGGTGCAATCAAACTTTAAACTTTCTTTTATTAAGTAAGGTGTGGTTATTAACTGGTGAGAGGCAGTTATTAAAAACTGGCGTGCAAATTGGAGTTTATTTTGGAGTAGTTTCTGTCGAGCAAATTATTCAGCGGGTGGCGAGATCACAATTAACTGGCGAGAGGTGCAATCGCATTATTTACTGTGTATTGCGTGCTCATTGGACCTTGTGGAATTTTTTCTGTTGATTAAAGTGCTGGCTATCATTAAGAACATGTAGTAAGAGAGATCACAATCAACTAGCGAGAAGCGCAATCACACTTTAAACTTCCACGTTACGCGCATATAGGACTTTGTAGATTTCAGGGTTTTGTTTCTCTTGAGAAAAGTGGGGGAGGAGAGAGGACAGTTATTAACTGGTGAGAAGTGCATTTGCATTATTTACATGCAACTGCCACAATGAGTATTAACTGTGGGGAGGAGGGAAACTGGCAGGTGGAGTGATTACATCTCGATGCAGTGCTTACGCCAGCCTACTGCGGACTTTAGTGGATTATTTGGAGTCTCTTTGCCTATTTATATTGAGAAAGGTGGCAGATATTTTAATTGCTGGCATACTAATGCTTTAGATATACTCTATTGTCAAGTTTGGAAATGTACCATGTTGAGCTCTTCAAACTTGGCACGGGTCAAGGTCTCGGAGAAGTCCTCTCCCTCAAAGAAGGACTCGATCTCGATGCGGGACTGGTGTTGGGCCGACAGCGCCCTCTTGGCCTTCTCAACCTCGCGACGCAGCTTCTGCACGGCGCGGTTGTCCTTGCGCACGTCCTTGCCAGTCTTCTTCTTGTACAGCTTGATGAAGTGCTCCATGACGCGCTGGTCGAAGTCCTCTCCTCCCAGGTGGGTGTCGCCGTTGGTGGCCACCACCTCAAACACGCCGTTGTCGATGGTCAGGATGGAGACGTCGAAGGTGCCGCCGCCCAAGTCGAACACCAGGATGTTCTTCTCGCCATCTCTCTTGTCCAAGCCGTAAGCGATAGCGGCGGCCGTTCTGATGGATGAAAGAATATTTTAAGCACAACAGAAAATTTGATGACTGACTGACATATTTAAGACTGCAATTACATCACATAAGCCATAAAATATTCCACTTTGAAAGGTTTTTTGGAGGGAAATGTTGCACATTTTGTGTGATTGCAATAAAACAACCTAAGTTTTCTATGACACAATGGGCATAAAATTACATCATATAAAATATTTCAACATTTTTTGGGAGGGGAAATACTGAATATTTTGTGTTTTTGCCATTAAAAAAAAGTGGTCCTCTTTGACAAAAAGGGCAGAAAACAAAGAAACTAAAAAAAAAATTTGAAAAAAATCTCAATAAATTATAATCAATAGATAGATGTGAAGTTGATATAGATATTTAAGCATTGCAAGTAACAAAACATTTAATAATGTACGTTTATGAGTGGGGCCCTTTTGGATCCCTGAGAATTTTAGTGTCATTTTTCTTTAAAACTCTCATTTCTAAAAAATAATAATGCATGAAAATCACTGTTATGAATGAAGAAGGTTGCAATTACATCACATAAGCCATAAAATATTCCACTTTAAAAGGTTTTTTTGGAGGGAAATGTTGCACATTTTGTGTGTTTGCAATAAAACAACCTAAGTTTTCTATGACACAATGGGCATAAAATTACATCATATAAAATATTTCCAAATTTTTTGGGAGGGGAAATACTGAATATTTTGTGTTTCTGCCATAAAAAAAAAAGTGGTCCTCTTTCACAAAAAGGGCATAAAACAAAGAAACTAAAAAACCAAATTGAAAAAAATCACAATAAATTATAATCAATAGATAGATGTGAAGTTGATAGATATTTAAGCATTGCAGGTAACAAAACATTTAATAACGTATGATTTATTTTTAACACGTTTATGAGTGGGGCTCTTTTGGATCCCTGAGAATTTTAGTGTAATTTTTCTTTTAAAACTCTAATTTCTAAAAACTAATAATGCATGAAAATCAGTGTTATGAATGATGAAGGCTGCAACTACATCACATAAGCCATAAAATACTCCACTTTGAAAGGTTTTTTGGAGGGAAATGTTGCACATTTTGTGTGTTTGCAATTAAAAAAACAAAAGTTTTGTATGACACGCTCCTCTGCATGTCTGCTGAACACTTACGGCTCATTAATGATTCTCATTACGTTGAGACCAGCGATGGTGCCAGCATCTTTGGTGGCCTGGCGCTGGGCATCATTAAAGTAGGCAGGAACAGTGACCACGGCGTGAGTGACCTTCGAGAATAAAGTTTCATTAGAGACTTTTTTCATAACGGAGCAGCGTATGTATTTGTGCCGTTTGGTACCTTCTTGCCCAGATAAGCCTCAGCGGTCTCCTTCATCTTAGTCAACACCATAGCAGAGACCTCCTCCGGGGCAAACG
Source organism: Entelurus aequoreus (assembly GCF_033978785.1). Taxonomy (NCBI): domain Eukaryota; kingdom Metazoa; phylum Chordata; class Actinopteri; order Syngnathiformes; family Syngnathidae; genus Entelurus; species Entelurus aequoreus. Next base: position 1,179,962 of record NC_084738.1, read on the forward strand.
TCTTCAACTGGCCACCACCAATGTCGACCTGGATGTGAGGCTTGCTCTTCTTATCATTGACCTAAAGAGATAACATTTTTAGTGATACCATTCCACATGAAAAGTACCGGTCACACCGTACCTTAAAGGGCAGGTACTTGATGTCCTGCTGCACGGAGGAGTCGGCCCAGCTACGACCAATCAGCCGCTTGGCGTCGAACACAGTGTTCTCGGGGTTGGAGGTAAGCTGATTCTTGGCGGCATCTCCGATCAAACGCTCACCTTCGCTGGTGAACGCCACATACGACGGAGTGATGCGGTTGCCTTGGTCGTTGGCGATGATCTCGACGCGGCCATTCTTGAAGACGCCGACACTGCCGGGAAGAAATCGCAATTATTAAGAATGCATTTGTAATTTTCATAGTATAGCCTCTTTTGGTTTCTTTTCATACCAGGAATAGGTGGTACCCAGGTCGATACCAATGACGGTGCCCACATTCTCCCTCCTGTCGTCGTCATCACCATAGACGGTGCTGGCCACCAGCAGGAAAGCCCACAGTAGCTTCATCTTTGTTGCTTTTTATTCACCTCTTGTTTATTCAGCTCAATGAATATTCAGCTCGATAAGTCACCTAGAACAAATCAACAAGAGGAAAGGACGTCTTAAATGTGGAATGTTTGTGTTACAGAAGGGTTGCCCATTGAGGCAGTGGTGCTGCTGCTGTGGCATGATGCCATTTCCATGATCACTAGTGGTAATGGTGTGGCTATGTACCATTTTTTTTTTTTTTCATAGTTTGGCCGGGGGTGCGACTTATACTCAGGAGCGACTTATGTGTGAAATTATTAACACATTACCGTAAAATATCAAATAATATTATTTAGCTCATTCACGTAAGAGACTAGACCGGGGGTCGGCGAGCCGCATGCGGCTCTGTAGGGCCGCCCTAGTGGCTCTCTGGAGCTTTTTCAAAAATTTATGAAAAATGGAAAAAGATGAGGGAAAAAAAAAAAATTATTTTAATATGGTTTCTGTAGGAGGACAAACATGACACAAACCTCCCTAATTGTTATAAAGCACACTGTTTATATTAAAAATGCTTCACTGATTAGAGTATTTGGCGAGTGCCGTTTTGTCCTACTAATTTTGGCGGTCCTTGAACTCACCGTAGTTTGTTTACATGTATAACTTTCTCCGACTTTCTAGGACATGTTTTATGCCACTTCTTTTTCTGTCTCATTTTGTCCACCAAACTTTTAACGTTGTGCATGAATGCACAAGGGTGAGTTTTGTTGATGTTATTGACTTGTGTGGAGTGCTAATCGGACATATTTGGTCACTGCATGACTGCAAGCTAATCGATGCTAACATGCTATTTAGGCTAGCCAAATGTACATATTGCATCATTATGCCTCATTTGTAGTTATATTTGAGCTCATTTAGTTTCCTATAAGTCCTCTTAATTCAATGTATATCTCATGACACATTATCTGTATGTAATATGGCTTTTAATTTTTTGTGGCTCTAGACAGATTTGTTTTTGTATTTTTGGTCCAATATGGCTCCTTCAACATTTTGGATTGCCTACCCCTGGACTAGACGTATAAGATTTAATCGGATATAGCGATTAGGAGTGACAGATTGTTTGGTAAACGTATAGCATGTTCTATATGTTATAGTTATTTGAATGACTCTTACCATAATATGTTACGTTAACATACCAGGCACGTTCTCAGTTGGTTATTTATGCATCATATAACATACACTTATTCAGCCTGTAGTTCACTATTCTTTATTTTAAATTGCCTTTCAAATGTCTATTCTTGGTGTTGGGTTTTATCAAATGAATGTCCCCCAAAAATGCGACTTATACTCCAGTGCGACTTATATATGTTTTTTTCCTTCTTTATTATGCATTTTCGGCCGGTGCGACTTATACTCCGGAGCGACTTATACTCCGAAAAATACGGTATGTGTGTAGTGTGCATATGTATGTATATATTTATAATTTATGTATATACAAGTTCATTAAGTGAACAGGTAGTTCTAGCTCAAGAGTAATTTAAGATTTAAAGAAAAGGGGTGGGATTAAATAAGTGTAAACTTCTTCTCAGTCCTTTTCAAATATGTAAAAAAAGAAAAGAAAGTCCATTGCTCATTTTGTTTATTTTTTTAGTTTTTTATTCAATATTGTTTTCATTTTGTTATAATGGCTGTTAAGGCTATAGCACTGTATTGGATCAGGCTTGCTCTTGATTTTTTTGCACATTTGAAATAAAAAAATAAATAATTTCAGCAGCTGAGATAGGCTCCAGCGACCTCAAAAAGGGACAAGCGGTAAAAATGGATGGATCATATCATATCAAAGACGTGGGCCTTAACAGCTCAAGTTGTGCGGGTTAGCTTGGATGCTAGCAGACCAAAAAATATTCGGATTGGTTCCCTATTTAGATCACAAACACCTCCAAAATATGCCATCGAAGAGGTTGGACACATTTTAGCACCGATTTGAGTTGTTTAAGCATCTCTTTAGTTCACTCCAGGCCGGTAGCTAGCGTCACATGTACAGCTTGTCTGAGTTTAACTATCGCCGTATTTATTAACGTTTTATATAGCAACATGTACTGTTATTCTCCGTAAACACGCATCATTTAGACAGAAAATAGCATTACACGCCCAATTCTCGCCTTTTAAACAGCCATGATAAAATTAATTACACGGATTTCTGAACCTCAAGCATATAAAACGTTATACATACCTTACAGCCGTAAATGAAACCGGAGCGTCAATATGTTCAAATTGGATGTAACCGCTCGTCTTTATGATGAACTATTGTGCAATCTTGTCAAGTAAATGTGATGCTGAATGAATCGCGGTCTCCCCCCTATATAAACCATCCGACTTGCCCCGTCGTGGAGGCAGGCGATTGGCTGAGCGGCTGCTCGTTGGAACGCGCTGATTGGTTCCTTCCAGCACGCTGGCCGACGCTGATTTGCGAACATGACAGTGGTGTGACGTCACAAAAAGGGCGACGCTGATTGGCCGCGCTGTGAGAAGGTGGTTTGTGCAGTGACACGCCGCTCATGAGGAGTGGACGAGCTTTGACCACTTAAGAGGTTGCATTATTGTATATAGTACTTTCTGTTCTTCTTTTTTTTTTTACAATACTCGTGTTACATGATGTGGCAAATATGTGATTATGATTCATAAAGCTGACTCACTTTAATGACTAAGATATGTGGAATTTACTGTATAATTCATCACACGTTGCATACATCAACATTGTTTGGTTGTTACATCAGGAATAGTGTAATAACACCCTGCTCCTAGAAATCAGCCATCTGATCAATAATAATACCAATATGCTCAAGGCGCATTAAACAATCATGTAAAAAAAAAAGTTCAATATTTACAAAAGTACACATCTGAGTTCAGGTGTGTCCAAATTTTAGCAGAAAAATAAGAAGACGACCCTTTTATTTTACGCGTTTATTAAACACCCTAAGTTTAATTTATTTTCGAGACAAAAACCTTGATTTTTTTTTGTTTGGATCCAATTGTGAGCATATTCTAACAATATTGATAAGTGAAGTGAATTATATTTAAATAGCGCTTTTCTCTAGTGACTCAAAGCACTTTACTTTGTGAAACCCAATATCTAAGTTTACATTTTTAAACCAGTGTGGGTGGCACTGGGAGCAGGTGGGTAAAGTGTATTGCCCACTAGTTTGGCAGAATCGGGGATCGAACCTGGAACCCTCAAGTTGCTGGCACGGCGACTCTACCAACAGAGCTATACCGCCCCAATAAGTGTAATTATTTTAGTCACAACGTTTATATGAAATGTTCATATATGAGATAGATCTACTCTAAACAGGTAGGTAATGCAATGCTTTGTTAATTTCAAAACAAAAGCAAGTGGTTACTAGCGTTTTGCTTTGTTTGCCACGGTGGTGTATTGTGTGTGTTAAAATTGTGTTTTTGTTTTGTTGTCTACGCATGGTGCAATCGTATGTGTGCAACATGTACTATTTATTGCTCATGTTGTTGTGTTTTAAATTTGTAGCTGTATGTAGAAATGGGCCACTGAAATGGCAGATGTTGCAACAGCTCTGTGCTCTTTTATTGTATGTGTTCATTAATGTTTCCCTTATGTTTTGGATGTGTTTATACCTCATTTTTGTGGCCTTTTTGATATCTGTACTGCAACCACATATATTCCCCACTGTGGGTTATCATCCTAGTCACTGCCGTTGTGTCCTTGGGCAAGACACTTTGCACACCTTGCCCCCATTGTAGCTAACTGTAAAAATGTATGTAATGGGTTTCACAATGTAAAGCGCTTTGTGTCTCTAGAGCAGTGGTTCTTAACTTGGGTTCGATCGAACCCTAGGGGTTCGGTGAGTCGGCCTCAGGGGTTCGGCGGAGCCTCCGGCGCGGAGGTCAAGACACACTTGACTCATCGTGTAAATAAAAACTTCTCCCTATCGACGTATTATGGATACCCCCAAACAATGTTCCCTCTAATTTTCCATATGCGTGAGCAAACGTAAAAACTATTTGAGCATTCAGTGGAGCACATTTGAGTGATGTCAGACGTGCACATGCACTGTGGCCACACCAGCAGCACACCTGTCCCAAACCTGACTAAATAACAAGTTAAATGTTTTATTATTATAATCAAATGACAGCAGTCATTTCCATGAGATTATTTTCTAATATAAGTGTTTTGGCCCACTTACGATGACAATAACAAAAAATATTGTTTTTCATGAGCTGTGTACTCGTATTGTATGTCTGGGTGGGGTTCCTGCTTTGGAAATATTTTGTACCCCTTTCAGATATCGCATTTAGTTCCCACTAAAACATTCACATGTTGCACAATGAGATGTAAACATGGGATCATGTGTACATTCCTGTAACTTTTTGTTTGTAAAATATATCTTTATTAGTATTTCTTTAAAATAATAACATAATTTCATGATTAATATTTATAAATTAAGATTAAATTAAAGAAAAAAACATTTTATTTTTCACTAAAGAAGGGTTCGGTGAATGCGCATATATAACTGGTGGGGTTCGGTACCTCCAACAAGTTTAAGAACCACTGCTCTAGAGAATAATGGCTGTAAAAAAAAAAACTAAATTCGCAAATGGCCCTGGGTTACAGTTTTGAAAAACATTGTTGGTTAAATAATAATAATGTCACTCGGGTTGAAACATTTTGTATACTAAACCGGTGTTTTCGTAAATCATATATGAATAACCATAAACAGTCTTCTCGGTACGTCGTGAGTTCAAACCCCAGCCGAGTCATACTAAAGACTATAAAAATGGGACCCATTACCTCCCTGCTTGACACTCAGTATCCAGGTTTGGAATTGGGGGTTAAATCACCAAAAATGATTCCCGGGCGCGGCCACCGCTGCTGCTCACTGCTCCCCTCACCTCCCAGGGGGGGATCAAGGATGATGGGTCAAATGCAGAGGATAATTTCACCACACCTAGTGTGTGTGACGATACTTTAACTTTTTAAACCCCAGTTGAGTCAAAAAATTGATTATTACAAATGTACGCACATATTACAGCACTGACAAATTGATTAGAAATTTAATATATGTGCTATAATCCTCATAATTATTATTTACATTATTCCTAAAAAAAAAAGGTAAAGTTCATATTTGAAGAAATTAATGGGTTTGGGTCAAAGGTGATTTTAATAAGGACAGTCATGTTGTGGGTGCGCCCCCTACCGGCCAAGATCTGAGCAGAGAGCAAACTGATGACGTGGTTGACTCGCGGAGCAGCAGCAGCAGCAGGATGGCTGACCAGAGCAGGCAAACAAAACTCGCCGCAGCCAAGAAAAAGGTAACATTATTTACAATTTGCCCTTAAGTTTTCACGAAACGTTTCTTTTGTGTTTGCCACAATGCCACGGACGTACTAACCCAGCAATGGCGGTGTCATTACACGTCGCCCGACCTCTACGCCGTCGCTTGTCCGGCCTCTGTCGCTCATGTTGCGCCAAGATGCGCAGGAAAACCCGGTGCTGTAAATGAGGCCTCTACTTAAAAACATCAACTTTTTCCAAATTATCAATATTTAATTCACGTCCTAATGACATTTTTATCTCCCGATACCATTTGAACAACCAGTGGTTTGTATATTTAAGGTTTACAGGCCGCTTTGTAAAACGACAAACTAAAGTCAAGCGAAGCAGGACGTGCTAACGTGGCTACGCGAATGTTAGCAACAATGCTAACTAATGACTAGTTAGCGTGGTGTAAGCATGTCAAAATCACGGGGCAGCTTTTTTGTTACTTGGGTGCTTTTTGGTTCTAGTTTTCCTATCGGACGTATAGAATGACAACAACTGTTTTGACAGCTGACAGCTCACTTCCGTCCCGCTGTGTGCTTGACTTAGGCGTGTAGCCTTGTCAAAAACATGGCTGTTTTAAAAAAGATGTGCTACATTACCTTGTAGAAATACATTACCTAGTAGGAAATAACACTTTCCCATCACAGCTACTCGTAAACATGAGTAGATTATAGTAAAATTTCTTCACCATGATTAGTTGTTTTTTAAATGTCACCTCTGAAAACAGAATTCCCTATTGTCCTTCTGTGCTTTTATGACCCACAATGGCAACGTATTGTGTATTTGTACTAGCTAAGACACGGGATAGGCATTTTGTCAGTGGTTATTAATGGCTGTCTTCAATTGAAACTTGATATTATACTGTAAGTAGGCTTCACAATGTTTGATACAAGGTTAAGTGAATTATTGCCTTTGTTGCTCAGAGCTTTTTACTTTTATGCAACAAAGACCTGATGCGTTAAACATGCACTTTTTATGTTTTTAAACATTTATGTTTCTGCTCATATATGTATATATATATATATATATATATACAGTGTTGGGTTAGTTACTGAAAACCAGTAACTAGTCAGTTACTAGTGACTTAATTTCAAAAGTAACTCAGTTACTTACACCAAAAAGTAATGCGTTACTGTGAAAAGTAACGATTTAGTTACTTCTTTTTTTCTTCTTTTTTTTTTAAGGCTCCCATAAATGCCCTTTTAGCCTTCATTTCAGTACTGTTATTGCACTGTAGAATAATACAATCTGTTGATCAACTTGGCAGGCATTTGCATCACTGAACTCTGCTAAGCAATGTGGTCTACATACAACACACAAAGACAAAGATATGTTTCAAAGGGCCAATTTATTTCAGGCCAGAAAAAATTGACAAAACTATTTTAAATAGCTGCAACGTAACATACATAAGTAACAAACAGCATAATAACAACATGTCACAACATATCTGTAAACCTGGCTTCACCCAAGGAAGGCACACATGACATACACAAAGCCTAACCAGGCATCTTTTTTCTCTCAAGGAATTGGGAAATAAAATCATGTCTTCATGAGATCAACACTGTACTGAAGCCCAAAACATTCTAGGCATTTCCCCAGTTTTAGTTTAGAGCTAAGGAAAGATTGGCCTGGCCCATTAGGATCTCTCTTTATGTTTGTGAACTTTATAGTCTATACATTTGGAGTGATGTGATAATCAAACACTCTAGAAGTCTAGAATGAAAGAGTATATAAGAGAATTGACAAGAGTGTGTGTACCTTCAGTGATGAATGATGAGCAGAGGCAGCGTTTTGAGTGTTTTCTTTAGCTCGCTTTCCATGTTTATGTACTCACTGTCCACTGTGTCCAGCTGCCTGAAATCGGGTGATGCCACTGTAGAAATGCCTGCATGTCTTCTAGCACATACACTGCAAAGGCTCTATCAATGTTGTCCTGGCTAGCAGTCCCTCGTTAAAATCCAGCCGCTGTTGGAGGTAGAGGTGAAGTGTGTCTCTCTTTACTAGCTTCGTCAAAGCATGTTGCTTTTGTAGCTGTTTCAGCAGATTTTAATTGCTGTTTTGGGCAGTAGATAGGATCTTTGATCCAAGACACAACTTACATTTAACTAAAATGTTATTTTCTTTGTGCTCGACAAAAGAAAAGTAGTGAGAATATCTCCATGTTAAGAAACTCGACTTCTGGCTCCGCCATGTCTTGTTAGTAAACACAGACATGACCCCCGCCCCCACTCACACAAAGCGCGCCTCTTCTTTTCCTTGTGACACAGAAGACGACACCGCAGCGCACCAATAAAACACACTCAGATCTTCTGTTTCTAGCCGATACTGCGTTATTTTACGTTATTTTTTATGTAGTAACGCATCATGTAGTAAAGGTAACTGAGTTACTGAATATAAAAAATAACGCGTTAGACTACTAGTTACCGCCTAAAATAGCGGCGTTACAGTAACGCGTTACTTTGTAACGCGTTAGTCCCAACACTGTATATATATTACGGCTGTCAAAGTTAACGCGGTAACGCGTTAACTATAAGTTCCTTTAACGGCGATTTTTTTTTTTAAGGTGCGATTAACGTTTTGACCCTCGGCCCCTTCCGTAGTTTGGGGAAAAGTGTAATGGCGTCCAGTTACTTGTGAGCCACAGGGTCGAAAATAGCTTGAAGAACTGCACAAAGAAAGGGGGACCTTATGGAAGTCTCAGATCCAAAACCATGGCAAGTCGTTCTCCGGACAAGACAATTTTACCTTCAGTCGGCGTGAGACGACCTCATTGGAGGGACCGCTGAGCGCGCATTGTTGCTTGGAGTGAGGAGAAGCTTCACGTCCGTGTTTGGATTACAGTTAAGTGCATTGGCAACTAGGGATGATACTCGAAACCGGATTTCCCGGTTGTTTGATAAGAAAAGAACCGAGTCCTCGGACTCGAATCCCTTTTTGAGAACCGGTACCCGTTATCGAGACCACTATAGTAAAGGAAAAGAGTTGATTCTTTATTCGAATCCCGTCCCGACCAGAAATGCTCCGTGGGACATCACAAGAATTGACGTCACGTAGCTCAGTCATTAGGCGCAGATAGCGAAAGCAGGAAAACAATGGACGGGAAAAAGCGCTCCAAGGTGTAATAAAGTTCAAAACAAAAGCTATAATCCATCGAATAACTTTACTGACAGATTTTAGCAGGGTAAAACACATGATGAACACTTTTACGACCAACCGGAAACATAGCAACCAGGCTAGCAACGCACCTCCTTTACGGCAGCTGTCGCAACGTTCTTAAAACAACCGCAGCACATACATATATATACAACATATCTCCCTTTTTTAACTTTTGTTTTTCTTTCCTTGTAAACAAAACAAAATCACACTGTAGATGTGTTGTCGGTCTAATTATAAATAATGCAGACGAGGCGTGTTGGCTGAGTTCTTGACGTTTACTTTCACAGCGTGGCAACATGCAACACTTTTCGGGGCTACCGCGCATGCTCGTAACTCCCGTTGCATGCTGGGTAGTGTAGTTGTTATATTCTCTAGCTCATAACATTTTTCCCACTATAAAGAAATAATGTTAACTCAATAAAGTGTATTTCTTTTTTAGCTTTAACTTTTCATTTTTTAGCATTGTAACCACATTTGCAAGGAACTTTTCTCTTCATAGAATTTTCTTTCAATAAAGAAATAAAGTGCAAAAATGTCAAAGCATCATAACAAACAGTTAAGTCAAATAGCAGCAGAAGTGCACTTTTTGGAGAGCTGTATTATTTTCAGTTTTGTGCCCAAGGGACTGATTTTATTTAACACTATATTATTATTTATACACCTATAGTGATCACAGAGACAGGTTGTTTTTGTGTTACTGTATATATTTGTTTCTCTGAAAAATCCCACTTAATATACTTTGGGTAACAACAGTCAATATTTATTTATTTTATTTTATTTTTTTAGGTGGGTAACAGTCAATATTTATTTATTTATTAGATTTAATTTTTTTATTATATATTAAAAGTGAGCTTTTGTTAAACCAAATATTGTGTGTTTTTTCCATATACAACAACCTATCTGGACTCGATAAGAGAATCGATAAGGAATCGGTTCGATAAGAGGATTCGATAATAGGCTCGAACTCGATAATTCCTTATCAAACATCATCCCTATTGGCAACGTAAAATTTATCGGACTGCTTTGGTAAGATGGATTACGAGCTCAGCAGAAAGACATACGGTAGAGAGGAAATCTAAAGTCACTTTTATCTGAGATTTTCGTCAAAACATGTCAAGTATTTTCTCATACCAATCATACACGTCTGGTTGGCGGCTTCACAATAATAGTGCGACATTTCAAATCCGGTCTAAACAACAAAAAATCATCTTACCCTGCCATCATGCTATTCAGTGTTATTTTGTGGTATTGCTACCTAAATAAATGTTTTCTGGCAAATTGAAATTAAGTCTATTGTAATGGCACCGGCGATTTGAACAAACTTGATATATTCTTTTATAACCTGTTCTGATTGATCGTCCGCAGAATGTTTAACAGGCTGAATATTACATTTGATTAAAAATAGGTAAAGAATGTTAAAACATTGTCATGCAGAGATATGAATGCCATTAACTTGCGTTACTGTGCAGAAGTTTGTGTCCATAATTACATAAGCACACTATATCCACTCATCACCCAGCAGAAGAAAGCATTAAAGGTCATTCATAAGGCAGGATATAGTGATCACACAAATACATTTTTCTTACATTCAAAAGTATTGAAATTTAAAGATATGGTGGAACTACATAACGGTACATATTACATATAAAACAAAAAAAGTGTGAAGTGGGTAAAGATTATTGATAATATGTTGTAATAAGACCGGTAAATTTATCATTGTATATAATAATGATGATAAGAAAGCTAGTTATTTGATTTATAAAACAAGATGTAAATAAATAACTTTCACTTCTTCCCACTCCTTTTTGGATATGAAAAAACATAACCACTATGTATTGTTTTAATTTTTTATGTTTTTCATTGTGAAATATTTGTTTAGATTTCTGTACCTTATTGTAATGTTATTGAGATTATTTCCTTTTTTCATTATTTTTTATTTTGCTTTGATTTTAACATGTCCAAAATCAACTACTAACTTGTACAACATGTAAAGTACAGAATATCGAGAACATTTAATCATGTAGAAAAAATATCACCAAACATCTTTGACAATCAAAGCATGATTGTAACAATCCACATTTTGTTTTATTAATGCATGAAATTGCTATCTAAACATGAAAGTGTGGCTCCTCTCCTCTAAATGCAAGTGCTCCTAAAGCAGGAATACAATTTCGGTATTTCTACAATTTAGGGGAAACCCTGACATTAACTGAATAAAAATGTCTAATATTACGATCATGCTTTTTCAGAGATGTTTTGTAATGTTAAATAACCTAAATAAATGCTAGTACATCAGTGTAGGAATATGAGGGCGGGTGGATTTTTCTTGCCGTATGTGATGCACTCTGCTACATTCATGCATTGTTGAGTGTCCAGCAGGCTGTGTATGTGTGTGTATATATATACATATATATATATATATATATATATTTTTTTTGTGTGTGTGTGTGCTGCTCAGCTGAAGGAGTTCCAGCAGAAGAGTTCCCCTGTCAGTGTTGGTGTAGATAAAGCAGGAGGAGGACTTGGTGGCGGCGCAGGAGCCAAAAAGAAGAGGAAAGGGAAAGGATTCAACCAGTACGATGCACCCTCAATAGACAGAAACTCTCCAGACAACGTAAGCTCTTTTCCTACTTTGATTTAGAGGGCCAAATACTTGGCTTTCGATGCAGGTATTAAATGTCTTGTTGCATCCCTGGTGACCAGCTAACAGGGAAACAACACTGTAGAGTGGAACTTCCCCCTTAGGTCACACAATTCAGAATTTGACTAGTGCAGTGGTTCTCAAACTTTTTTCACCAAGTACCCCCTCAGAAAACACTTGACACTCCAAGTACCACCATAATGACCAACATTTAAATACAGTAGAGTAGTAGGCCTAAATATTACAAAAAAAATATGCAGATGTTTTATTTAAGAAATATCGCCATCAGTGTGTTAATATGTGTGTGAATGGGTGAATGTGGAAATAGTGTCAAAGTGCTTTGAGTTCCTTAAAAAAAGGTAGAAAAGCGCTATACAAGTATAACCCATATATTTAATATTTTTGGCCACTGTAACATTACACACAGTTTGAATAGTAACACTGTGTTTAAATATTTAATTGAGTGATTCTTTGGCGTACCACTAGATGGAGCTTGCATACCAATAGTGGCAGAGCCGTGTTTAAAGAGAGAATGGCCTACTAAACGAGAGGCGCCACCTTTGTTACCAAGGTGCAGTTTTGACCGCAAGCATGCAAATGCAGTCGTTCTGACATTAGTTTTCCTAACGAAACCAACCAAAATAATACGTCTAAATATAGTTCTAAACATACTCCAGCTCACAAACGTACAATAAAACATGCTTTTATTTTGTCAAAGTATAATTTTGCAGCCGTATTTGATACTCGGTTGCTACATTCATGCATTGTTGAGTGTCCAGCAGGCTGTATAACACGCACCCAACAGCGCGAGAAACAGAAACAAATATACATAGAATGACCAGAAAAACGTATTACCCTCATTTTGCCAAAATCTTCATTAGATTTGGACCAACAATCACTGAAAAATTGTGGCTTTTGTGTGAAGTATGTCAACTGTGGTGGCTGCCTCCAATGTATTGTTTGTAATTACTGTGCTATCTATGCCTGTGCTTTCAGACTTAGACAAACTTTATCGATCCACTATCTATTATTGTTCCCAAAATGTAGTTTTTTTTTAAATTGTTCAATGTCTACTTTGTCTATTTGTATTTGTGTTCAACTTTCCCTTCTGTTGTTACCGAATAGCCTTATCTGAGTTTTACTGAGATTCAAGGATAGTCTGTTTTTGTCAAACCATTTCTTTTAATTTGTTAATTTCTTCCGTTTTTATTTGTATTACCTTCTGTGTGTTCTGTCCTGAACAAAACACAGATGTTGTGTTGTGTCTTTACTTCGCACAAGACTACTGTAGTGTGTGGCTCTCCAGTGTTGACGGCGAACCTTCTCCTATAGTTGTCTTGATTCTGGGTGGAGCAGCCCCATGCTGCACAACGGGGCATTTTTACACGCCGAAAAACTAACAAGGAAGCACCGCAGACACATAGTAGCAGTCATGACACCCTGCAGTCATATGAGTTCCTTTTGATCAATCATTGAGGAGATTGCCTGAAACCAGGTTGGCCATACTCTCTTTATACATGTCTGTGACTAGTGGTACACATACCACAGTTTGAGAATCACTGGACTCGTGGCTTTACCTTATTTTTATACTTGCAATTAAAGGCCTACTGAAACCCACTACTACCGACCACGCAGTCTGATAGTTTATATATCAATGATGAAATCTTAACATTATAACACATGCCAATACGGCCGGGTTAACTTATAAAGTGACATTTTAAATTTGCCGCTAAACTTCCGGTTCGAAACGCCTCTGAGGATGACGTATGCGCGTGACGTAGCCCGACGAACACGGGTATGCCTTCCACATTGAAGCCGGTACGAAAAAGCTCTGTTTTCATTTCATAATTCCACAGTATTCTGGACATCTGTGTTCGTGAATCTGTTTCAATCATGTTCATTGCATTATGGAGAAGGAAGCCAAGCAAGCAAAGAAGAAAGTTGTCGGTGCGAAATGGACGTATTTTTCGAACGTAGTCAGCCACAACAGTACACAGCCGGCGCTTCTTTGTTTACATTCCCGAAAGATGCAGTCAAGATGGAAGAACTCGGATAACAGAGACTCTAACCAGGAGGACTTTTGATTTGGATACACAGACGCCTGTAGAGAACTGGGACAACACAGACTCTTACCAGGATTACTTTGATTTGGATGACAAAGACGCAGACGTGCTACTGTGAGTATGCAGCTTTGGCTTTTTTTTGCGTATGTACGTAACTTTTTTAAAATATATAAGCTTTATGAACCTTGGGTTAGGTGAACGGTCTTTTGGGCTGAGTGATTGTGTGTGTTGATCATGTGTTTGAATTGTATTGGCGTGTTCTATGGAGCTAGGAGCTAGCAGAGGAGCTAGGAGCTAGCATAACACGTACCGTACCGTAAGTGCGCGTCACGTACGTAACTTTTTAAAAATATATAAGCTTTATGAACCTTGGGTTAGGTGAACGGTCTTTTGGGCTGAGTGATTGTGTGTGTTGATCGGGTGTTTGAATTGTATTGGCGTGTTCTATGGAGCTAGGAGCTAGCAGAGGAGCTAGGAGCTAGCATAACAAACACGCAGGTGTTATTATGCAGGATTAATTTGTGGCATATTAAATATAAGCCTGGTTGTGTTGTGGCTAATAGAGTATATATATGTCTTGTGTTTATTTACTGTTGTAGTCATTCCCAGCTGAATATCAGGTACCGTGAGTATGCAGCCTTGGCTGCTAAACATTCGATAACTTGACCGTATGTGCGCGTCACGTACGTAACTTTTTAAAAATATATAAGCTTTATGAACCTTGGGTTAGGTAAACGGTCTTTTGGGCTGAGTGATTGTGTGTGTTGATCAGGTGTTTGAATTGTATTGGCGTGTTCTATGGAGCTAGGAGCTAGCAGAGGAGCTAGGAGCTAGCATAACAAACACGCAGGTGTTTTTATGCAGGATTAATTTGTGGCATATTAAATATAAGCCTGGTTGTGTTGTGGCTAATAGAGTATATATATGTCTTGTGTTTATTTACTGTTGTAGTCATTCCCAGCTGAATATCAGGTCACCCCCGGCTCTCACAGCATCTTCCCTATCTGAATAGCTTCAACTCCCCACTAGTCCTTCACTTGCACTTTACTCATCCACAAATCTTTCATCCTCGCTCAAATTAATGGGGAAATTGTCGCTTTCTCGGTCCGAATCTCTCTCACTTCATGCGGCCATCATTGTAAACAATAGGGAACTTTGCGTATATGTTCAACTGACTACGTCACGCTACTTCCGGTAGGTGCAAGCCTTTTTTTTATCAGATACCAAAAGTTGCAATCTTTATCGTCGTTGTTCTATACTAAATCCTTTCAGCAAAAATATGGCAATATCGCGAAATGATCAAGTATGACACATAGAATAGATCTGCTATCCCCGTTTAAATAAAAAAAATTCATTTCAGTAGGCCTTTAAGGCCCTGGAATGTATAATTTCTGTGTTCATTGTTTCCTATGGTGAACATTTTGGTTTTGAAATCCAAATTAGAGGTTCCACTGTATTATCAGACACGATAGATAACGGACCAGTTCTGTTTTGATGGTGTTAGAATGGTAGTGCTTTGGAAGATTTAATCAGGATGAGTAAGAACAAAAAAAAGGAGTTGTAGTATTTTGTGTACCAAACCTGTTTCTCCACATTGTTTAACCTTTCCCCTTTGTAGATTCCTTTGTGAATTCTTTAAACTCCCTCCTAGCTGTCTTCTAAAATGTTCCCTCTCCTTCTTTCACATCTCTTTGGTGTCTGTAGTTTGACAGTATTCTCAAAACACTTAGCCAAAGCAATGGAGTAGTCCTGCCTCCATGTGACAAACGTCAGGTAAGCTTTTGTTGCTGTCTTTCTATCCTCATGTCTGCCCCTTCCCTTTTGATGCTTTCCTCTACTGTACCGCCTTCTACTCATATCTTATTTATGCATCTTCACTGCCATCTTTTATGAATGGTCCAGAAAGCATTGGCCCGGTTTGAGCTCAATGTTTTGCACGTCTAGAGCTTGCGAAAAATGGTGCATGTAAAAAATGTTTTAAATACAGCAGTACCTCAACGTAGAAGCTTAATTGGTTCTGTGACGCAGCTCTTAACTTAAAACACTTGTATCTTGAACCAGTGTTTAATTGTTGCTTACCCCAAAAGAGCACATTTTTATCATGTATTAAGAAATATTTTACAAAAACAATACAATACAGTAGTTTTATGAAGTAATATAATACCAATGATAATAATGTACAGTGTTTACTTTGGAGAGTGGGCTGATCTCCTTCCAGTTGCTTTTCCTGTCAAACACGCTAAGAGCAGTGTTTTCATAATTTCCTTGATAAATGTTACCCATTTTTATATTACTACAATAATATTTGGCTGGTGTTACTCATTCTGCTTCAATATGGTGCAGACTAGCAGTGACACGCTCATATTGCTTCGCCAAGTTGACAACACATTCGGTCATGCTTTTGATGATTTCTTTCTTAAATTCAACTCAGTGACCTAGTGGATAGAGTGTCCGCCCTGAGATCGGTAGGTTGTGGGTTCAAACCCCGGCCGAGTCATACCAAAGACTATAAAAATGGGACCCATTGCCTCCCTGCTTGGCACTCAGCATCAAGGGTTGGAATTGGGGGTTAAATAACCAAAAATGATTCCCGGGCGCGGCACTGCTGCTGCCCACTGCTCCCCTCACCTCCCAGGGGGTGAACAAGGGGATGGGTCAAATGCAGAGGACAAATTTCACCATACCTAGTGTGTGTGTGACAATCATTGGTACTTTAACTTAACTTTAACATCATGCCATTGCTTCTTCTCAGCACTGTTCTTCACACCCACATTCTTTCTTCCCATGCTTGGAAAATCAAGGTTATGTTGATCTCTAGCTATATGCTAATGCTAGCGAGTAAAACCTGATGTTTTGGGCGGCTCTTACGAGGTTCACTGTGGCATTTGCTACGCCAACTGATGACGGGGATGCTTGTAACTCAAGTTTTTGCTTTGAACTTAAAGCATAACAGTTAGCTAGCCGAGAGACAGCTCATATCTCAAAACACTCCTTTGTTGAGGTAGCACTGTATAGCCAGTTCACATTCACACCACTGTTTGCTAGGGATTCTACCCATTGTGTTTACTGTTAAACGGAGCATGCGGCATGGCCTTGCAGAAATATTTTGAACGCATACAATAATGTAAGCATTATCCCTTCTTTACATGTATGTCTATATCACTGTCCTTAATACAGTACAAGTTGTGCATCCTTTAGGTTTTTTCTGTCCTAACTTGTGTGTATGTGCCATTTTAGAACATGGAGACCACATGCTCCTCAGTTTCCCCGCTCACAGAGGACCTGGCAGCTGAGCTTGACTGCAACACGCCTGTATCTAACACTACCACTAGCACTAACGCCACTACTAACCTTCAAAGTATAAGCCACCATGCTGACCTGTCACAGGTGTGTCACTTACGCTCTGCATACATTTTCGTCAATGCAACTTCATACACAAAATAATACATTCTACAGTATTTGTTTTTTGGGGTCGAGTTTGAAAAAGTACATCAACATATTTCTTGGGATTTTGTCCTCTGATAAAAAAACAAATATAATAAAGGTGCAGATTTAGGAGATATTTTTTACAGTTCCAGAGTTACTGTCCATTTGCATTGAGGCAGTGATCCACCACATTAGGAGATATGTGTCCTGTAGGTCAGTGGTCCCCAACCTTTTTGTAACTGCGGACCGGTCGACGCTTGACAATTTTACCACGGACCGGGGGGCCGGGTTGATTGTTATGAAATAATAATAAACGTGAATCCACTGGGTACTCAGCCCATTACATATATAAAAAATCACGTAAAAAAAAATATAAAAGACAAAAACCCGCAATTCCACACTACTTTCTTTATGAATGTTATTTTTCAACAGCTATAACATTAAAAACGAATATAAAGTGAATGAGAAGTTTAACTCACCGTAACGCTAAATCAATGGGAGCCCTGAACTTGTTTCTCTGCAATGAGACGGTCCTAACTGGTGGTAATGGGAGACAAAGACACCCCAAGTGTGTTGCTTATGTCCAGTCTACTCCGCTGTTTTGTTTTGGTGGCTGTCACTGCAGAAAATCCCACTTCACACAGATAGGATGTCGGAAATGGCAACAGGGTTTTCAGTGCTGTGCTGGCGATCTCGGGGTATTCTGCCATGACTTTAATCCAGAAAACAGGCAGAGTTTTTGTCTCAAACACACTTTTAAGGCTGCCGTCATTTGCAATCTCCAGCAGGTGATCTTCTTGCACAGACATGCTGGATTCACCTGCTTTGTTGACAAATGGGTCGCGGATCCATTCCTTGGCAGTTGGTGGGTCCTTTGATGTTGGGAAATAGCGCTGGAACTCTTTTAAAAGCACAGACAGGTGATCGTGCACCAGCTTGGTGAATGAAGGCGCAGGCTCAGTCTCACACAAAATCTCTGCTAACGTTTGAGAGCCGGTCGCCGCATATTATGCAGAGCGGGCTTGGTGCGTGGGAATCACCTGTTGCGATAAATCCATATTTCAAGTATGGCTCCTGGTATTGTCTATTAAAAGCTTTCTTTTTGTTGGAAGTCATAGGCTGTTCTTTTCTCTCTTCACTGTACCTTTTCCCCTTCACAAAGAAACTTTCCAAAGACGTCTGTTTTTTACTCATTTTGCTAGCTGGGTAAAATTTTGATGCTCAAGTGACCAAGATATAACCGAGAGAATCCGGTCATTTTTCAAAATAAAAGACTTTTCAAAATAAAAGATCGTTCGGGCTCAGATAATAAATAAAACGGAAATAACTAATTATTTATTGTGCGGCCGGGTACCAATAGTTCCACGGACCGGTACCGGGCCGCGGCCCGGGGGTTGGGGACCACTGCTGTAGGTGACATTTGCATTTTGCGTTTTTATCGCCCCCTACAGGACAGGAATACAACAGTATCGTCCAGAATGTCGAAATATTACCATTCTGATTAGTTTGACATGTTTACGATTGCCATTTGTCCATTCTTTTGTCCTGCAGAACTACCCCGATACCAATGGCAATGAGAGTTTAACAGAGGAAAATATGTGAGTAAATTCATATTACCTAACCACTCTGACTTGTGAGAGTGCACAGACGATACATATACAGTGTGTATCTATGTGTGCGCGCATGTACTGTGTATTGCTCCAGGCAGTGTTGTGTATTAATGTGTGTCATCCCACAGGCCGCTGTCCTCAACAGAAAGCCTGAGACAGCTATCCCAGCAACTAAACGGCCTTGTCTCTGAGGTACATCCAACGCCAAGGCATTGTCCATCAAACTTAACTTGGAATTCAAATGAATGTAATTGGTATCAATAGTTCAATAATTTTTTTATCCTTTCAGACGCCTGCTGCTCATGTGAACGGCGAGAGAGAACTGGAGGTGAGACTGAAAATACATATATGTTGAGCACACACTCCGATGATTACCCATTTTGTTAAAACATTCACAAATGATTCTCCTTCCTACCACATGTCCTTTTGTTTGTCCTTTGCAACAACACTTTATCTTTATCTTTTAATTCCCCCCCCCCTTTTCCTTTCCCGGATGCATGTGCGCACGATAGAGTCTGAACCAGGAGCTGTCTGCTGCCCTGGAGTCCAGCAACTTAACAAACTCTCAGCTCAATACCAAGCTTGACCAGCTGGTAAGAAGCTGTGTGTGTTTTCCATGTGTGCATGCACTTTTGAATAATAGATGCGACCACAGCGCACGTCCTGGATTAAATGTTATCTTTATTGCACGCCACTGCGAGTACCCTCACTAAAAAGGTTACTGATGCATGTACATCATCGCATGAGTTTGATTATTTTATTTATAATTCTCATATGTCTTTTCAATGCTTTTCTGCATAATATAGTGTATGGAGCTGTTCATGCAGGTCGAAGCTGCCTTAACTTCTTAGTTGAAAACAATTTAGCACAATAACAGCAATAAGATTGTCTTGTTTTGTGATTTGCACGAATGGAACTGTATCACATCGTTGCAACGATTTAAAGTGTATTCCTTTTAACTCTTCTTTGGCTTTCTTAGGCCAAACAATCTCAGGAGCTCACAGATCAGCTACAGAAGGTAAACAGAATTTTTTTGATTTACTTTTTGCTTGTTAATCATTCCTCAGTTTTATCTCCTTCCTGGATGTTCATAGTGTTTGTATTTGTGATCATTCAGGAGCGAAAAGAATTTGAACAAAAGTCTTCCAAAGAGCAGGGTGCAATGCGAGAGCAACTGCAGGTAAATGAATTCGCTAGAACATGTGAATGCCACTGTTGCGAAAAAAAAGTTCTTGCAATCACTAAGCCTGGGCCAATAGTAAATAAATCAAACGGTAAATTAAATTGAACTTGATAACTTTCCATGTTTGTGTGTTTTTTGTTTTCTTAATCTTTCACTTTCAAACAGGGTCTAAGGGTACACTTTGTTCATCGGTCTCCCGTTTATTTATGCGCGGAATTAAATTAACAATCATCCTCAATCTTTGTCTCGGTGGGCGGAGGTGGGATTACTAAATTACACGCACAAAATGCATGAACAGAGAGCCTCACTACTCACTAGTCATGACTCGCTAATGAGAAGCACCGCAAAGAAATACCAATTAGGAGGGGAAAAAAACGATTGCAAAGTCAAATGTGTCTTTGTGGTAGTACTTCAAATTGGCTAGATGAAAAGGCCGGTATGCCGAATTGGTTGCAAAGTGATGACAAGGGGGAAAAACATTTACAAAAAACAATCAACTCAGTTTTTCCACTTAGGGGGAAAAAAAAACCAACACCTCAAGATATTTAATTTAATTGAAGTGCAATTTTTGTTAATAGAGACTGAAAGTAAATTTTATTTTTTGTACTTATTTATTTATGTACTTATTTATTTATTTATTGATCTTTTTATAACGATACTACAGTAATGAGAAATACAAGTTTTTAATGGGTTACTTGCATTATTATTGTTTTATATTATGATTACAATTGTGCTTAATTTGGTCTCAAAATACTGTTGAAAATAATATTGTTTATCGGTAATAATTTGTGGGTCAATATAGCAGCCAGCACAATTTATTATCGTCCCAGGCCTAGTCATGAAATACTATATACAGTGCATCCGGAAAGTATTCACAGAGCTTCATTTTTAAAAACATTTTGTTATGTAACAGCCATATTCAAAAATGGAATATATTAATGTTTTCCTCAAAATTCTACAATTACAATTCCATAATGACAATGTGTCATGTGACATTTATGAATGATGGAGGCCACTGTGCTCATTGGGACCTTCAATGCACAATCCTGTCTCACGGGTTTACTGACAATTCTTTAGACTTCATGCTTGGTTTGTGCTCTGCTATGCACTGTCAATTGTGGGACCTTATATATAGATAGCCGTGTGCCTTTCCAAATACAAATAATGTCCAACCAACTGAATTTACCACAGATGGACTCCAATTAAGCTGTAGGAACATCTCAAGGATGATGAGTTAAAACAGGATGCACCTGATCTCACTTTTGAGCTTCTTGGCAAAGGCTGTACACACTTATGAACATAGGGTTTCTTAGCTTTTATAAGCTCTAATAAAAAAATCACATTGTCATTATGGGGTATTGTGTGTAGAATTTTGAGGACAAAAATACATTTATTACATTTTGGAATAAAACTGTATCAAAACAAAATGTGGGGAAAGTGAAGCGCCGTGAATACTCTCCAGATGCACTGTATGACATTTCCTCATAAGGTTTTACAATTCTGTAAAAAAAACGGGAGTCCGGACCTTGTTTAGAATTGCGATTGCGATTCTCTGGGAAGTATTTTTTGTATGCGGCCACACACACAATGTTAATGGGGTTGTGCTCTAATTTTGAATAATTTACACAGTTTTGTTTTTTATGTTATGTTTATTATTAAACCCCTCTAAGCCGAGGATGTCGTTGTGGCTTGTGCAGCCCTTTGAGACACTTGTGATTAAGGGCTATGTAAATAAACTTTGATTGATTGATTGATTGATTGATGTGGTTTAAAGAAAGGTCCAATGGTCTTTCATAGGCGATAGGACAGTTGAAGGTACTTTCTTGATAGAAATTAATAGAAAAACTGAAAATAAACCCTTAAGTCGCTCATTCGACAGTACATACTGTACATGCACGTAATGTTGGTTGTCAGTAGGTAGAACCGGGGCAGTGGAGCCAATTCACCCTAGCCGTTGAACCTTGCTGAGGGAGGGGTAGAACAAGGAGGAAGTGTCAGCAGTGCAGCATGCTTCCTTGAGTATATAGCTTCTCAGGTAAAATGGAAAAAGTTGTCCTTTGGATAATAAAGTGCATGTTAATGTGAAATGTGGTTGCAATTTATTTCTTTTTGCTGCCGTTTTCCTTAAATATATTAAAATGACATGTACGTATACTATAACTGACAAGCTCCTTTTCGATGCCGAGTCCTCTCTGGAGTTGAGTAGATAAATGTCCCCCGGCCACTGTATGAGAAAAGGAGGCAATCCATCTCTGCTCCAATGATAAACATTTATATTGTGACATGGCCTGGTTTGCCTAAAATGTAATAACACTGAGATCCAATTAGCCACAGACAAAGCATCACGTGAAATATTGTATGTTGTTTTCTAAGGTTCACATTCAAACTATTGGCATACTGGTGTCGGAGAAATCGGAGCTTCAGACAGCCCTACAGTACACACAACATGCGGCACGGCAGAAAGCAGGTGCGTGTGTGTGAAGACACAAGCGAACCTGGCTTTTTTTTAATTTTTAATTTATATTGTGTTCAGCCGAGGCAGAGGACCTCAACAGCAGTCTTCAGACAACAAGGCAGAGAGTGTCGGAGCTGGAGAGAACGCTGTCTTCTGTCTCAACGCAGCAGAAACAGTTTGAAAAGGTATATGCAACATAAATGCATTGAACAAAACAACTTTCTGGCTCATTTTTGTTTTGTTTTTGTCTCCAGCACAATAAAGAGTTAGAAAAAGAGAGAGACACTATGAGGCTGGAGGTATTTAGACAAAAGTAAGTTACATTATGAGAGCACACATTCTTAGCAAATCTACATTAAATTCTTGTGTATTGTTTTAGGCGCAGTTCTATTCATCTGTCACTTTTTAGGTCACGCACAATCCTTATTTTCTGCACTTGTTTGCAGCAATTTGAGCGAGGAGTTCAAACAGCTGACCTCCGAGCTGTCAGAGCAGCTGAGGCAGAGAGTGCAGGAGACGGTAGCATTGAAGCTGGAGGTGGATGATCTTCACAAGAGGCTGGAGATCGCTGACCTCATGTTGCAGCAGGTCACTTTATACACAGACACCTGTGCCAATACTCGTTAATAGTGGTAAAGTTAATAATTGATTATTTATTTCTCTGTTGGTTCAGTGCTCCACCCAGTCAGATCCCAGTAGTGCCAAACAACAAATCCACCTATTGCTTGAGGAGAAGCAGCAAATGGAAGTGCATAATAATCAGGTACTGGAACTGCTTTTTTACCTGTAAGACCTTTTGTGTACGATTATATTAGCATACAACTATTGTTTATAATAGAATCAATGTCATATACATGACTTAACACACAATTGATATTTGATGTAGCTGATGGAGTCAGTTGGCCCGCTGAAGACTGAGAGGGATTGCTATGCACAGCAGATCCAGGAGGAGGGTCGTGTTTGGAAAGACAAAACGGAGCAACTCCTCACACAAGTAAACGACGCAGTAACTAGTGGTGGTCATTTCTGTCCTGCTTTGGGGTGATTCATGTATTTGTGCTTGTTAGGTGTCATTGGTGGCGGAGGAGAGGGACAGAAACATCAACAGAGTTCAAGAACTTGAAGCTAGCATCACAGAGCTAAAGAATGCTGCAGGTAGGCCATGAACCTTTCTCATGAAAAGCACCTGACAGCTTACAGCTGCAAAAGTGGTGTACTGTTTCTCTTGTAAAAATCTAACTTTCCTCTCCGTCTCTTCCAGAATTGCTGTCCCAGGAGAATCACAGCGCTGCAGAGCCTCAGGCTTCAGGTCCTTCAGAGACCGAAGTAGCTTTGCAGGAGGCTCTCAACACTCTGCAACAACAAAACAACTCTCTTAATGCACAGTATCAGTCGCAAGTATGCTCAAGCAGTCATAAATATCACATTTTTGTTGTAGGTGTAAGAGTGTGGAACAATTTCCCTTGTGGATCATTTAAGTTTGTCTAAGTCTTGTCTAAGTCTAAGTAATCTCTGCCCTATTTCTTTGTAGCTGAGCGACAACGAGCAGCTGAGTCGCTTGTGCTCAGAGAAAGAAGCACGTCTGGCAGATCTGGAGCAGCAGGTGGAGAGCCGGACCCAGGAGGCAGACGACCGCCGCCGCATGCTGGACGACGTGCAATCGGACAAGGCTACGATCAGCCGCGCTCTCAACCAGAACCGCACACTGAAAGATCAGCTGGCGGAGATGCAGAATGGCTTTGTTAAACTGGTCAGGTTGAAACTTGACAATTGCATTCAGAAACCATCTTGCATTCTTTTTACCTCAAATCCATTTTTTTTGTTCATTTTGTACAGACAAACGAAAATATGGAGCTGACCAACGCTATTCAGTCAGAGCAGCATGTGAAGAAGGAGCTGGCACGTAGGATGGGGGAGCTTCAAGAGGAGCTGCACAACATCAAGGAGCAGGTTTGTTTCTCATGAACTGACGTCACCTTGTACTGTATTGCTTTAAAGGGGAACTGCACTTTTTTTTTAAAATTTTCACAATCCCTATGTGTGACAGAAACATACATGTTTTTTTCTTTTTTATGCATTTTATATTGTAATACACAGCAAGTATGACGTCGCTAACAATGAAGCTAATGGGAGTCCTCTATTGCGCTTATAAAGCCCCCTTAAAAAAAACATCCAAAATTTGCCAACAATGCTCCATTTACATGTCAGTATTAGCAACATTGTTATTATAGGCATTAACATCGAGGAACTACTTTTAGTAATGCGGTGCCTTGATCTCCGAGGTAGGTACTCAGCTATTGACGTACTAGCCGGTGAGCTGCTGTGTCGCCTCAGAGTTGGTAAAAGTTTGTGCTTGATTGTAAATCAAGCCTCTCACTTGTATTGTAAAACTTTGACATTCAATTTAGACCTGAAGACATCACGAGGAAGTCATAACAAGATGCTCATTT